>NC_089795.1:51725466-51730466 GCF_040412425.1 Macrobrachium rosenbergii
GGAGAGCAATGTTACCTGGCTCAGTACATCCAGGGGGAAGGGGAGGGGGGATAGGCTGGTCAGACCAGGTACAGAGGACCCCTGGGGGGGAGGGGGAAGCGATATCCTTGGCTTTCATTCGGATCGAATTGTTGTAGAGGAAACTCCTAAGAATGTAAGAGTTACTGGTAAATTAGGGTGAAAATATAGATAAATAGATAGATAGATAGATAGATAGACAGATAGATAGATAATCGTTCACTAAATAGTATAGATAGATAGATAAACTTTCGCTAAATAACATAGGAAAGAAGTATATGAAAGAAAAATATGAGAAAGGTTTACCTCAGGGAACTGGAGACAAACGAACAAAAGAAGAAGAAGTAGAAGAAAAAGAAGAAGGGAGGCGTGAGTCTGTGGGAGGGGTGAGGAGAGGGGGGGGCGTGTTTTGTGGGGGGTGGGGAGAAATTTACACTCTCGTTAAACGTCATGTAGCCACGGTCATCAGACACTGTTCGGCTACCCCACAACTCCCACGGTTTGAGGTAAAAAAGAAAAAAGAAACTGTGGACCTCTCTCTCTCTCTCTCTCTCTCTCTCTCTCTCTCTCTCTCTCTTCTCTCTCTCTCTCTGTTCCTTCACTCCACATCAGATGGAACCCCATTCTTCCGTTTCTGTGGAAGAGAGAGAGAGAGAGAGAAAGAGAAAAAGAGGAAGCTAACAGTATTCATTATTTTGTTGCTTTTATAGCATTAATCGTATCTTCTTGGCCCTATACTGAGAGACAGGGAAACAGACAGACAGACAGACTGACAGACAGAGAAAGAGAAAGAGAGATTGAGAGCTGATAGCATGAATTATTTTGTGGCCTTCATAGCATTAATCGTATCTTTTTCTGTACTGATACAGATAGAGAGAGAGAGAGAGAGAGAGAGAGAGAGAGAGAGAGAGAGAGAGAGAGAGAGCATTAATTATTTTGTGGCCTTCCTAACATTTATCGTAGCTTTTTTTCTGTATTGAGAGAGAGAGAGATAGACGGAGAGAGAGAGCTGATAGTATTAATTATTTCGTGGCCTTGATGACAGTTATCGCTTCATATTTTATTTCTGTATTTTGAGAGAGAGAGAGAGAGAGAGAGAGAGAGAGAGAGAGAGAGAGAGAGAGAGAGAGAGAGAGAGCTGATAGCATTAATTACCTTGTGACTTTTATAGCATTAATCGCATCATTTCCTTTTGTATTGAGAGAGAGAGAGAGAGAGAGAGAGAGAGAGAGAGAGAGAGAGGCGATCTTTTAAACTTTACATATCTGGACAAGGGACCTCTTGGTGTGTAATCAAATGTATGATGAATGGACCGTAGAGATAGAAGGCACGAGGTCGGGCCAGCAGTAATTTAATTGGATAATGAATATCCCACTTACCTGTGCAGGTAAATGGAATAATGCTATTTTGCCGGCAGAAAACATTAGTGTCATTAATCGTATCTCTCCTTTTTTTTCTTTATTGAGAGAGAGAGAGCGCAGATAGTATTCATTATTCCATGGCGTTTATAGCATTAATTGTATCGTTTTTTTCTGTACTGAGAGAGAGAGAGATTGGTATTTTCTTTAGAGGTATTGTTAGATTATCTTAATTTGGCGTTCTGAACAATTACCAAAATCAACTAACGTTAAATAACTATTATACATTATCTTTACGTGACTGTTTTTATATATTTTTTTTCATTTATTACATGAACGTCGAGCTAATGTGGTGATGTAATTACCTCCCATACACACACACACACACACACACACACACACACACACACACACACACACAGATATCCGTGTGTGTTTGTGTGCGCGTGTGTTCTTTGGGAGCATAGCTGAATTAAAAAGAAGTATTTATCTTCTTAAATATTCCCACGTTTTTAATTCTTTTGCGTTCGTAAAGGGAACTTATCACATAATCACTTTAAACTTCATTCTTGGAGAACACAGTGAAAAACAATTACATTAATATTTGATGAAAATTATGTCATAAGGAGATAAGGTCGTTGAATTACTTCAACAAGTAAACAGACTTGTAGGGAAAATATGTTTGTATATGTCATGGAGACAACAACAACAACAATAACAATAATATTAATAATAATAATAATAATAATGCGCTTCTTTACGTCTTTTTATCATGTAAAATAATAATTATACAATGCTTAACATTTTATATAATAATAATAATAATAATAATAATAATAATAATAATAATAATAATAATAATAATAATAATAAATAAACTGCATTTTAGCTCTTGGCCATATTCAGTTACATTGTGTATTAATAAACACTAATAATATTATTACTACTATGATGTAATTTCCCTGGGAACAAAAAAAACGAGCTAAATTTTCCCTGGTAACTAAAATAAAGAGCTAAAGTTAATACTATTATCAATCAAGTAAAATACTATACTAATAGTCTTTTTCCATTATAATGTCAAAATAGTCTCTTGGATTTTTGGCTCATAAGCCGACATATTTACACCCTGAACGATTTGAGGTTAAATTTGGGAATATTTAGTCAACATTTTTTCTTCGATGACAAAATATTCACAAAACCTAAAAGAAAATTAGGAAAAAATGTTTAGCTTAATCTTGGGTACACAAAATTAACATTTATAAAGAAAAAAATTGTAGTATTAAATTATAACCCATAAATTTTTTCATTAGCCTTCCGTTTTTCTCTTTTCATTCAAGAAGTGTATGTTGACACCACTAAATGTTATTATTATTATTATTATTATTATTATTATTATTATTATTATTATTATTATTATTATTACTGATGTCGATTTTGCTAATATTCATATTACCCACTCATCAAATCTTGATCCAAGTTCGACCACAGTTAAAAAAAGAAAATGTTTTTTCTATCGGTTTGTTCACTTCCCCACATCCATCTACGCGTGACTGGCAAGTGACCAGCTGAAACAAATTGCGTCGATAAACAAACCAAAAGGAATTTCCCCTTATCAGCGAGGCTGAATTCTCCTTTTCTTACGTAATCGTGTCGATGTGATCACGTGACGAATTAATATGTGGTAGGGATGGAATATTGATTGCTGGTTTTTTTTATTAATATTTCATAATTCCTTAGTCTATTCATGGCACATCCGAGGCTTCTAGATCATTTGTTTTTGTTTGTGCAGCCTGGCGTTACAACGGATATGGTCTTCGGCCGAAGGCTTCTAAAAGTTTTTCTTTATGGACCATAATTCGAGCTGTTATCAATTTCTTTCGACCTACTCAATGAATAATTGAAACGTTGAGGCATGCATTAGCGCCTTATGATATTAGAAGCTAGAATAACTTCATCAGGATATATCAGGCATGATCATACATATGCTAAGAAACACGTAACAGACTGTAGGAGTCCGATGTCAGCGGTAGAGAAGCCGAGTGAGTGAGAGAGCAAAATAATTTTTGAAACCCAAAAACGTTTTACACCATCTTTCGCATTTTTTTTCTCAATTTGGGTTTTCGAGTTGGAACACTAAAGCTGCGTATGGGCAACACTTCGTATCTTGACAAATTCGCGTTAGTACAGAAACAGCAGTATGTGGAAAGTACCGTAAATTTATATTATTTTTCGTTTTTGTATGCCACGTGACTTGCCAGAGCTAAGTGTGCCATAGTCAAAGATGTTCGTGCGTATATTTACTCCTTTCCATGTCTCTTGTTTTTCAATTCTCGTCGTTTATTAATTATTTGGTTTTTGACATTTAATTTTCCTAAAATGATTTGTATTTTGTTTTCAAAACACATTTTGAAATTTTGACTGTGTTTTTGTTGTCATTCACGTAATTTTTGTGTGTGTGAAAGAGAGAGAGAGAGAGAGAGAGAGAGAGAGAGAGAGAAATTTTTACTTTGTAATCTTAATGCATTTAGAAACTCCTTATATTGCCCACATGTAGCTGGTAATTATTTTTCTATTTATTTGTTTATTTACAAAGCCATGTCTTTTATAAAGGTCTTTGTTTTTAGGTTTATGCATTTTGTTTATATATGAGGTTTATATATATATATATATATATATATAAATATATATATATATATATATATATATATATATATATATATATATATATATATATATATATATATATGTGTGTGTGTGTGTGTGTGTGTGTATGTGTGTGTGTTTTGTATGCATTGATTACCTAAGGGTCCTTGTCTCTTTCATTCTTTCTTATCTTCCAATTGTAGTTATGCTTGGAAACTATTTCCCTGTCCTAAATTTCCAGCTGATTAGAATGTAGTGATAATGAAACACAAAACTGAAAAGGAAATTGAAACAGACTAAGACTTAATTAGAAAATATCTGTATCCTTCTCGCTTTTTCGTTCTTTCATATCATTGTTTTGTTTAAAATTAGCCTCCAGGGGCCCATGATATAGGCTTGTTACAATACAGGATTAACCCTTTTTTTTTCAATGTCTCTTATTTATGAACAAAAACATTTTTGACAATTACACCACGTGACTTATTTATGGGGGGGCCTTTCAGGCTTATATATTTTTGTTTTTGTTTTTGTAAGAAGGGAAAAATTCAATATTTTTTTTATACAGGCACTACAAATTATAAATTTCATAATTGTTTCCTAATCTTGATCAACCTGCTTAGTCAACTTCGTAAAGGTAACAAAAAAAAATTGCCCTTTTCAATGAAGTTTATGGGAACTTTCAGAGAAATTTCTTTTTTGTTTGTAGCACTCATGAATATTCATGGATTCCGTTCCCTCTCACGTGGCTGATACACTCTACTTACACACAAACACACACACACACACACACACACACTTAGCAGTCTCCAGTTGACCAGTGGGCCATATCTTAACCAAAATATCGCCCTTCGTCATCACTAATTTGGACAGTGTGTTTGTTTCCGCCTCTTGCGTTCGACCTCAGTGTCTTGGCGTCCATCTAGGATTTTTCAGAGGATTTTTTTCTCATTAAACCTTTGGCCTCCCCATGAAGAAAAGGTG
>NC_089795.1:51735466-51752966 GCF_040412425.1 Macrobrachium rosenbergii
ATGCCAATGTAGACGTCTAACTGCTAGCCAATTTTTCACCAGACTCTCACGGTCTGTTGTAAGTTTTAGGAACATTTTATTTTTATAAAGGATTTTTACGAAGGATGCAAATGAAACGGATACTTCATTGAACGTTAAAAAAATGTAACCGGTTAATAATCAATGCAAATGTAGGGCCTCAGTGTCGTCTATAATATTTAGGTCAATTAGTTTTGGTTTTCGAGTCAAAATGTAGTTTTCGTATACAAAAATCGTAATTTGTCTGCAACATACATCTAACACCATTACTCTTAAAGAAATCATTTTCCCAGAAATCCCTAGTCTTCCAAAACATGTAGGTCTGTTACTTTTGCATTGAGAATAATAGTTTTGTGTCCAAAAATTATTTGTCATTTGCAATACGTGGGTAGATTTATTTTGGTGCCCGTAAATATTTTTCCGTCTTCAGAAGCAGATCTATGACTTTTAGAAACATAATATGTTTGCGTATTTGAAACTCCGGCTTCCTGTGCGTATTATACAATTCTATTTTGATGAAAAATATAGGTTCATTGCCCGAACATTTTTTTTCAACAGCAAGAAAAACTATCACTTTGACTCTGGTGGAAAGATAACTACAAGTATCTGACCTTCTGGAAAACCCATGTTTCTTGCTTATGCTTTTAGATAAAAAAAAAAAAATACTGACTTTGCGCTCGAAAATAAATTCGTGTTGCGTAACACGTACGATTATTAGTTTTCCCTTTTTGGGGGAGATGAAGTCTTGCAGTGTTTGAAGCTGTTCCCCAGTCTATCAAGGCTAAGGAACCTCCTTAGATGAAGAGAATAATAATAAACATCTGCCAAAATCGAGAACTCTTGTACCTGAGAGATTCGAGTTCTTGTACATGCTTGCTGTGAGATCAGCTGCTCCTCAGCCCGTAACCGCTGTCTTTGATCGGATTGCATCTCTCTGGCGCCTGATACATATACGGCAGGGGGCTTGACTGTGAGAAATTGGATTAGTTAGATTAGTGGATAATTAGGTTTGTTTCTTGGATAATTAAAACTGTTGAATTATTCATGTTTGTGCGCTCTCTCTCTCTCTCTCTCTCTCTCTCTCTCTCTCTCTCTCTCTCTCTCTCTCTCTGTTTATTGTTCTGCCAAACCCATTCTGGCAATACCTGTTTGTGCAACTGTTAACGACCGCTGATTGATTGGGGGTTTAAAATGTGGGTAGTGGCTGGAACAGGGTTTGATCAGTCTGGATGAGGGTATGATGCCCTGGATGAGGGCATGGTATGATGCCTCCCAGGAAAACTAATCGAGGAAACGTCGATAATTGTGGTCTGAGTCCGGGACCATGATATAACGGATATCTCTGATGTGGTTCGTTTCTTTTCGTCTGGTTTAATTATTAGTTGATTTCAGGAGAATGAAATCAAACAAGCTCTAATTATTAAAATTTGTATTATCTTAAATATGATTATTATTTTTGATTCGAAAATTATTAGGATTATTTTTTTATTTTTTTTATTGCTTCCGTATTTCCTACCATTTCGTCTTGTATTGTTAAAATATCCCTTTCTGCTTCTGTGGTAGGAGTGAATTGCTTCTTCTCAAGTAGAGCCGTTTTCTTTCATACACACACACGCATATGTATATATATATATATATATATATATATATATATATATATATATATATATATATATATATATATATATATATATATATATATATATACAGTATATATATATAGATAGATAGATAAAGATGTAGATATATATATATATATATATATATATATATATATATATATATATATATATATATATATATATATATATATATATATATATATATGTGTATGTGTTTTGTGTGTGTGAATGATCAAAACGAAACAATGGAACTTCCTAACTATTATTTATCGCTGATGTCTTCCCTAATACCTTTTTCTTTGTACCACGTGGCCTTGAGAAAACTAGGAAATAAAATTGCATTAAACATTTTTCCAAGTTTGAAGTGATGTGTTTTTCCACTCATTCAAAAACATGACATTTGTGAAGTGAATGAAATGAAAAAAAATACTCTTGCAATATTTATTGTATCCGCCATATTGTGTCCACAAATACTGATGACGTCCTTCTGTTTCTCCCCTTCAGCGTCGTCACCGAGGCGTAGTGGAGGGCCTGAGCGCCCTGGGAGCGTCCTTAGTCGTCTTACTCGCCTGCCGTTTGGTCATAATGGGCTCGCAGCCCCCGGAGTTCGCTCCCGCCGACAACCCGGCGGCGGACTGCGACTCCCCCGCCGTGAGGGCGCTCACTTTCTTCTTCCTGCCGGCGTTCAACGCCTGGCTCCTGCTGTGCCCGAATACCCTGTCCTTCGACTGGTCGATGGAAGCCATTCCCTTAGTGACCTCCCTGGGCGACCCGAGAAACCTGGCCTCTGCCGCCCTCTACGCAGTCATAGGCCTCCTGGGGCTGACGGCGCTCCTCTCCCTGCGGAGGAGGCGCCTCGTGGACGACTCCGGCAACGGAGAGACGTCCACGACGGGGGACGTCACCGTGATGGGCCTGGCTATCCTCATCCTGCCCTTCCTGCCGGCCACCAACCTCTTCTTTTACGTCGGCTTCGTGGTGGCCGAGCGCATCCTCTACATCCCGTCGATGGGCGCTTGCCTCCTGGTGGCGTGGGGGGCGCATTTGCTGTACGCGCGGGCGCGCACGCTGCGCGCCAGGCGCTGCATCCAGGTGGCGCTCGTCATCCTGTTCGTCCTGTTCGCCGCCAGGACCTGGAGGAGAAACCGCGACTGGGAGACGGAGGAGAACCTCTACCGCTCAGGCATTGCCATCAATCCGCCCAAGGGTAAGTGCATTGAGGAAGGGCTTCGCAGTTTTCAGGAATCTGCAGCGGAGATGTTGCTTGCAATTGCAATAACTTTTCCAGCCTCATTACTTGCAATAACATCGGCTTTAAGATATATATATATATATATATATATATATATATATATATATATATATATATATATATATATATATATATATATATATATATATAATATAATATATATATATATACAGTATATATATATTTATATATATATCACATTTGTCATTACAGCATGACAGCTTTCATCAATTTCCGTCGGAAATTTAAATAAATGATGTGGAATAATGGTTCTTTATAAGGAAGTTGCTGCTTCAATTTTACCCAAAAAAATTATTTTTCAATAATTAGAATAATTATCAGGCTAGAAACTAATTTGCAGTGGCAAGCAAGCACAAAGTTATCATATTTTAATAATTACCAGGAAACTTGAAATTATGAGAATAGCAACAGCAGTAATAAATATTATTATATATATTGTAAATACTAAGTTGTGAAAGAAAACGAGAAAGAATTAACTTTGGGAATGCGCTTGAGAAAGCAAACGATGCGTTAATAAATCGAGTTAAGAAACAAGATATCAATCTTTATGTTGTGTTCGCGATGGAGATTGTAATATTGTGATTATTCCGTAATTGGTATATAACTATATGGGAGGGGGGAGGCTGTTTCCGAGATACGTACTAGGGTGGTGGGATATTATTATTATTATTATTATTATTATTATTATTATTATTATTATTATTATTATTATTATTATTATTATTATTATTCAGAAGCTCAACTTTATTTCTATGTAACAGGCTCAAAGGGGCCACTAACTTGAAATTCAAGCTTCCAAAGAATATGGTATTCATTTGAAAGATGTAAAAGAAGATCATTGGAAATACGGAAAGAAGATATCAGTTATCAGAAAAGGAAAAATAAATAAACAAATTATAAACTGAATAGATGAAATGTAGGTAAATTATAAAATACAAGGAGAACTGTTTTAGGGTATTAATGCATGCATTTTCGCTTGAACTTTTGAAGTTCCAATTAGGCTACACAACATTCTCAGAGAGACTGTTCCACAGTCCAGCAGTGTGAGGAATAAAGGACCTCTGGAACTGAGAAGTTGGACAGCGAGGCACATTTACGCTTATTGGTGCTGTTCAGAAAATCTTGTCGCTCTCGGCAGGAAATGAGGATTAGGGATCAATTGTGAATGTGAAAGATCTCTGTTAAAATACAACTTTTGAAAAATTGACAAAACAAGAGACCATTTGTCGATGGTCCAAGTCATAACTACTAATGTTAGGAAACAGAAACATGCCACCACGAACCACTCTGTCTAAAAGAGGTAAAACTCTGGCATTGGCAGACATCCACACCGGAGAACAGTATTCTAGTAAAGGAAGGAAAAATGTCCTAAAACATGTTTCATGGATTTTATCACTTATAAATATACGAGGCCTTACGTACAATACCTAACTTCCGTGCAGCATTTGCTGACACTTTCATTAGATGTTTCTCAAGATTCTGAAGTTTACAAAAAAGTACCTCGTGATTTACTGCATCGAAAGCAGCACTAAAATCTGTTTGAATTACTCTGCACTCAAAACGCTCATCAAGGTTCTCTTGCAAATGGCATTTCAAATCTAACTGAGTATCGCAGGTACCTAACTGCCTCCTATATGCATATTGGCCATCAGCAAACAATCCTTTGGATTCCACATACTTGCAAAGTGGCTTAAAAATAAGCTTTTCTGCAAGTTTGGATAGTACAGGGAAATAGAAATTGGTCTGTAGTTACTGCAGTCTGCACATAAGCCATTCTTTCGAACAGGCGCGGTATTACTAAGCTTGCGCTCATCCGCAAAAATACTGTCAGTATAAATATGTATAGAATCTACTAATCTTAGGAGACAACACACTAGGAATGTTGTTAAAAAACAAAGGGAAGAAACCATCAGGATCTTCTCCACCCCAGCTATCTGGATTATCCAGAATTTTCTTAACATCCCGAGAGCGGAATGCAAATTTTAGGTTCAGGATGACAAATATCAGAGAGGTGGACATCCTCAGCTAACTACTTAGCTTCTAAAGCGCGATGAAGCAGTTCAGCCTTTTCCCTAGGGCCAGTAACCAATCTACCATCATTTGTTAGTGGTGGAATGGAAGACGAGCCTGACCCAAAGATAGATGATGCCAATTTGGTCCACCACGGATGAGGCTGAGTAAGTCCTTCAAGTTAGTTTCCTCTTTAAGGAATTATTGTAATTTCACTCAGTTATATGGTAAGTTCTGTTCGCAGTACGGTGAGACTCAATTTTCGTGCGAATGATTTCGTCTCCATGGATTGAATTTGGCTTGTTTGTCATAGTAAACTCGTATTCACGTATCTTCAAACCATGGCTGGTCATTTGTCCTGAATTTGATGACTTTTCTAGGGACATACTTAAATAGCCATCGGCATTCCATTTAACGTGTTCTGATATAGCCTCTGAAATAATAAATGCCAGAGAAGTTTCAATAATGCGACCCCAACTGGCTCTAGATATCTGCCAGACGGTTTTCCCAATGGTGGCATTAGGAATATGCTGATTAACAGATGTGTCCATCGCAATGACGCAATGGCCGGAAGTGTCTTTATAATCCCAGACCTTTGGACTTGACGGTAGCTGGAACATCTGTGAATATGAGGTTTAATCCATTACCAGAAATATTCGTGGGTTCCTCAGTTACCTGGACAAAATCGGAGGATACGCGGAACTCATGAGCAGATTAGATTAGGTAGGTTTAGTTAAGACAGAAAACGTCAGTAGTTTTTGATCGCCCACTTTGCTTATATATATATATATATATATATATATATATATATATATATATATATATATATATATATATATATATATATATATATATATATATATATATATATATATATATGTATATATACATATATATATGTATATATACAGTATATATATATATATATATATATATATATATATATATATATATATATATATATATATATATATATATATATATATATATATATATATATATATATATATATATATATATATATATATATATTATATTTATATTTATTTATGATATTTAATCTTTTATTTCTGCGGAAACTTGCTCGGCATGCAAATAGTAGATTAGCTTTCTTCCATATAATAATAACAATAATAATAATAATAATAGTAATAATAATAATAATACATCTCATCTCGTATATCCTCCTAAATTTTTAGTAGTAAATATTGTCGCTGTGAATCCCTAGTTAGAGAAACCCTCAGTTAATTTATTTAATTTATAAATATTATCTTTCCCGGATTTCTTCTTCTTATATCCTTTTTTACATAGATCAGTAAGACCTCAGTCTATAAGTTATCTACTTCTATTGCGTGTGGGTACTTTCCGCTTTATTTATTTCCTAAGCTTTATAAAGTTCTCAATATGTAGGGCAAGCTTTTTATAAGCTTTCTACTTTTATTCTGTCTGTGCTATCCAGTTTCATCAATTTGGATGGTTTCCACATCGTACTTTTCCAAATGTGATCGCTAATGATCCATGAGTTTCTTTTGCGTGTGTGTGAATGCGTTAACCATTTTTGTTCATTCTGTAAATTGCTGTGTTTTCTTAACCATATTTTTTTGAATGCAGAAACAAATAAAATTCTGTTTTCCCCCTGGAGGTTTTCTATCTTCTTTAAACGGGCATATGTTGCAATATTCGCTTACTTCGTTTACCAACTTAACTTTGCAATGTTATACATCCGACCGAAACAATTCAAGACGTTAAACGCTAATATCCAAGATCATTATTTGAAACTACCTACTGTATTGTCACATCATCTCAAAAGCATTTCTATATATATATATATATATATATATATATATATATATATATATATATATATATATATATATATATATAGTTAGAACTTCATGAACTTCTATAAAAATATATATATATATATATATATATATATATATATATATATATATATATATATATATATATATATATATATATATATATATATATATATATGATATTTATCACATCACTAAATGATTCAGTAACATATATGAAAATAACTTCATAGAGTGAATTGGATATTAAAAGGACGTTTGTAGCTTTCTGAATATATATATATATATATATATATATATATATATATATATATATATATATATATATATATATATATATATATATATCTCTCTCTCTCTCTCTCTCTCTCTCTCTCTCTCTCTCTCTCTCTCTCTCTGTCACACTCAGTTGACGAACTTGACGAAATTCAAAGCATATTCTTTCGTATCAAGGTTACCTGTGCAATTTCTGTGGACCTTGTCACCAATTTTTTTTACTTACGTTTCGACTCATTGTAACCATATCGGGTGGCAGTCAGAGAGTGTGATGTTTCCGAAGCTTGGGCTGTAAAATTTGATTCTCTGCTGATAAACCCATATTTCAACTACACATTAAGGGTTTAATACGCATTTGTTAATTTCATTTAAACACCTGAATGCTGTGTCAGTAGGAAGCTTTTATAAAGAATATGAGAAGTTATAATATTAGCGTTTATTAAATATGACATTTCAGCTGCACATTGAGCACTTTATGTATTTTTTTTATTCATAGAACTGAGTGTTGCGTTATCGGGAAGCTTTTAATATTAAAGACGGCATAACCAAACTCATAGCAGTAATGGTAAAATCACTGACGATAAGCTTGTGAAATGCTTAATGGAAACATTGTTGACGTTGAACGCTCGGGAGATAAGTAGAATATCGAAATTGAATTCAAAAAGTCAGTTGTGGGTAACTTTTACATTTCTACAAAGGTCCAAGAAAATTTGCTAAAAATGCTTCTGTGTTCTTTAAACATGTTTTAAATTTGTTCTTGTCAATTGTTAATCTATACGCGAATGCCTCCATGCAGAATTCCTGTCTTTGCAATATTTAATGCAGGATTTCATGGCTTTGTATATTGAGGTATTCTGGCGTTTATTTTCGAGTGACAAGTTTCAATACAGAGCTCAGGGGAATTGGTAACACAAGAGTCCTTCTCAAGAAGACCTGGGAAGGATGATTGCAAAAAGAAATAGTAGCGTTAATCCTGATAATAAGGACATGGTTTTCGAAGAACGCAAGGATGTTGCGCTATTAGAACCTCAAATGTTCAGGCGAAGATGCAATGCACTGCTGCCCTAAAACAATTCGCCTTGTAGTTTACTAATTTGTTTATATTTTAAAATTTTAAAACTTTATTCATTTAATATTTACTAAGTTATCCTTTTTTCTTTTCCAATAACTGATTTCCTCTTTCTGTATTCCTATTATCTTCTGTAACTTCTTTCAAATGAACACCATATTCTTTGAAAGCTTGAATTTCAAGTCAGTGGTCCCTGCAGTCTTGTTCCATATGAAAAGGGGTTGATCTTCTGAACAATAATAATAATAATAATAATAATAATAATAATAATAATAATTATAATAATAATGTCTAACGAAATAGCTCAGAGAAGCCCAAACCTTTTGACATACGTCTCAAGGCATCTGGATGCGCCGAAAACTATCCAAATTCAGCCTCTTCAAGGATCTTAGACCCCTGTGACAAAGGCTGCTTCATCCAACCTGCGCGTCGGAATTCCTTCCCCCACAAGAGTCGTTTCCGCGAGAGCTGGGGCGATTTTTTTTTTTCTCTCTCTCTCTCTTCGCCTTTCGTCACCTGTGATTACGAAAGCGCTTCTGTTTTACTCTTCACCCTTCCTTACGCGAGCGAGCGAGCGACTGTATATCATCCCTTTCGCACTGTTTCACATTGCATCGGTTGTAGTCTCAAGCAGCAGAGCCCTGGAACAAGTCCCTGGAATGGGTTACGGTCCAATAGACTTTCATATCCTTAAAGACTCGACGTATCATTTTCGTCAGTGTAAAAAAAAAAAAAAAAAAAAAAAAAAAAAGACGGACTAAACCGAGCGATTACTTTTCCTCTGATGTTGGTTTCCATTATGAGAAAATTATGATATTGCTTCCCATTAGGAGCAAAGCCTTCAGAAGTTACTGTAATCCTTTTTTTTATCTTTTTTTTTTTTTGGCAGCTGCTGATAAGGCAGCTTCCCCCACGGAATATTCCATTATACGTAATTACGGTTTATATGTCGACACTGATTAGCCATAGCGGCTGTATTAGACCGGCCCCTCCCTCTCCCTTCCTACCCACAACTCAAGTGAAACCTAGCCCCCCCCCCAACCTCCCACCCTCATCCCATGCCCGCTAGTCCTTTCAGTGTTCCATACAAAATTTGCAATGTGAAAAGAAGGAAAGTAAGTTTATTTGTTATTTTTTGCTTTTATTATTTAAATTTTTCGTTATATATCTTCGTCAAATAATGAAATAACGACAAAATATTTTTTTGCTTTTATTATTTTACTTTTTCGTTGTTTCGTCAAATTATGAAATAAAGGAAGTTTTTAGTTTTAAATTTTCTGCCTTTATCATTTAAACTTTTCGTTCTATATCTTGATCTCCTATTGGTCTTAGACCTCTAGCGCTGAGAATAATTATCCAATCGCTTGTTCCTTCTACCAGAAGATTAAAAAAAAAAAAAAAGCCTTCATTTCATTCACAGAATCAGACGTTCTAGAGTCAGGTTTCTGTTCCACCTTTTTATCAGCACTAGTTTGTTTTTTATTCTTCTCCCTCTTCTCCTTTTTTTTGCGTAGCTTAATTAGGCATGGAATATTTTCGAATTCACAGTACATTTTACGCTTTTTGCCTGTGCCGTGCTAAATTAGGACGGCCGTAATAAAAAGAACAAGCTGCTAGCTAATTTAGTCTCTCTCTCTCTCTCTCTCTCTCTCTCTCTCTCTCTCTCTCTCTCTCTCTCTCTCTCTCTCTCTCTTATTTCCTCGTTAATTTATTATTGATTTTATCCTGATTGGTTATTGCTATTTCTAATCAAAAAGGATATATATATATATATATATATATATATATATATATATATATATATATATATATATATATATATATATATTCCTATCTCAATTTGATAATCAAAATGCAGGGCAATTAGTAGTAAAATTATTCTCCCCTTAACCGAAATTCTCAATCGCGCTGTTTGTTTACGTGTCTGTATGCAACCTTTCCCCAAAACAAAACATAAACAATCCTTTGAAGCCTCGAAATAAAACGTTAACAAATATTCTTACGAGAATTAACACCTATGAGTTTGAGCCCGTGCCGACATAAGGACAGTCTAACCTCAAAACAGGGAAAGGAAGATGATTTCGTTTTTTATTTACATATCTGTAGGTTCTGTAGGCCCTATGCCAACACGCGTTCTCGCTCCTTGGACCACAGAAACGAGGCAGCGGCGAAGACGACATTGCCAACCAAGTCATGTGAAGGTCGGCCGTTAATACCATCAATTCTTTCTTTACCTGCTTCTCAAACGGCCCCGTAGACACCAATACCACCGCCACTTCCTCCTCCACTCCCTTCCACATCCCCACCACTCTCTCTCATCTTCCCTCACTCCCACTACAATCCCCTTCTTCTTCTCCCCCCGCCTCCCCCCCCCCATCTGTTTCCTTTTTTCTTGCAGAAGCTTTCAGAATCTGAGAGCCGTTGTTCGTCTTCAGGGGTCGCAGCAGCCGAATATGGAGATTGACAGCAATTATCTATGTCTCTCGCTCTCTCTCTCTCTCTCTCTCTCTCTCGTTTTCTTCACATCCTTTCACTCTTTTTTTTTTATCTTTTTTTAGTCTCTTTCGCGTCTTTCCTCTAAGGTAATAGAGCTGTCACTAATTCGCCGCCTTTTATGTTAGCGCGACCCCAATAAATACGTCTTTCTTCTCTCTCTCTCTCTCTCTCTCTCTCTCTCTCTCTCTCTCTCTCTCTCTCTCTCTCTCTCTCTCTCTCTATTTCATCTCTTGTTCTTATCTTTCTTTCTACTGACCCGCTGCTGCTGCTGCTGTTAACACCACATCGTCTTCTTCTTCTTAATGCTCGTTCGTCTTTTCTCGCCTTCTCTGTCACTACTTCGTCTCTTGTTCCTTCTCTCCCTTCCTTTCTGCCGACCTGGTGCTGCTGCTGCTGTTAATACCACAACTTCTTCATCTTCTTCTCTTTCTTCCTCTTCTTCTTCTTCTTCGTCACCAACTTCATCATCTTCCTCGGCTCGTAAATTCTTCGAGGGAAGCTCTGTGGGACCCGGGTAACTACCGGGTGTGTATTGGAGAGAGCTAGGGCATCACCGGCCTGTCCAAATTATACCTTTATGAACTCCTGAGAATTCTGGGAACAGGGAGAGTTTCGTCTCTGATTTGAATACAGGTGGCAACAGTCACGCACATACACATGTCAGGATCGTAGAAGAAGGAGGAGGAGGAGGAGGAGGAGGAGGGGGAGGACGAGGAGGGATGGCGTAGGATGGAAGAGGGAACAACTTGGGTTTTTTTATAATGGGGAGGAAAGCGGGAGAGAGAGGAGGACCGATTGAGAGGTTGTAAAGAAAGGAAGAAGTATAATAAAAAAAAAAGGGAAATTTAGAATAAACAGTACTTACGGTAACTGGAATATGACAAGCGCTAATGTGGAATAAATTAATAAAGAGCTAAGGACAGAAGAAGCGATGACGGGCGGATGAGTGAAATGGAAAATTAGATATTCGTTATTGAAATAAGATATTTCCCGCCAGTGCATGAAGATAAGCGGAAACTAAAATAATTGCTTATGTAAATTGGGAGTTGGCGAGAGGAAAAAATAAAAATAAAAAACACAGATTAAAAAGCCAATATAAAAATAATCGATTTTTCGATTCCTTCTTAATTATTGAAGGAAAAATTTGAGTTACAGTAGTGTTCAATGGGAATGATTTCAGGGAATGAGTAATTATGACGCTTAATTTAGGCATGGATTGATTTGTGCGGAAAATGAAATCGGGCCTAACTGTTACGGAAATTATTATTATTATTATTATTATTATTATTATTATTATTATTATTATTATTATTATTATTATTATTATTATTATTGTAAACACTTTTCTTGTGTAGCTGAACCTATCAATCAATATATATTGAGCTATTCTGGTCTTCTTGTAGCACTAGTTAATCTTTCTATCTTGCCCTGCAGATATGTTAATTAAGATTAGTAAAAGATGTAGAACATTTATGATTAAATGTGCGTAACAGAAGT
The DNA here is from genome assembly GCF_040412425.1 of Macrobrachium rosenbergii. Classification (NCBI taxonomy): domain Eukaryota; kingdom Metazoa; phylum Arthropoda; class Malacostraca; order Decapoda; family Palaemonidae; genus Macrobrachium; species Macrobrachium rosenbergii. Next base: position 51,747,551 of record NC_089795.1, read on the forward strand.
GATGATTATATACAGTTATACAGGAGAACTGATGTGAGATACAGTTAATCAGATACCTATATGATCGATCTTCTGATTTAAATGTATATGAAAAATTTAGATAAGAAAATGGAGAATTACTCACAGGCACATTTTGTATCGGTATATTTTTAGGCATCTTACATTTTCCTCGCTTTCTTTAACTTTCATTTCCCATCTTCTTAAACGCTTTGTTTACCTGGCTTCTGAGACCGTAGCCCCTCGTTGGACAAGTCGGTAGAGTTCTCGGCTGGCACTCTGCTAGGCCTGAGTTCGAGTCTCCGGCCGGCCAACGAAGAATTAGAGGAATTTATTTCTGGTGATAGAAATTCATTTCTCTGTATTATGTGGTTTGGATTCCACAATAAGCTGTAGGTCCCGTTGCTAGGTAACCAATTGGTTCATAGCCACGTAAAATAAGTCTAATCCTTCTCCAGCCCTAAGAGAGCTGTTAATCAAGTTCTTATGCCTTCATTTTATGTTTCTTATAAATTTCAATGTTCCAGTTTCTTATTTTATGTTTACATATAATATATATATATATATATATATATATATATATATATATATATATATATATATATATATATATATATATATATATATATATATATGTGTGTGTGTGTGTTTGTGTGTGTAATATATAATATATATATATATATATATATATATATATATATATATATATACATATACAGAGAGAGAGAGAGAGAGAGAGAGAGAGGGAGAGATATTCATGCACGTGCTTCGCGTGTATTTATAGTGAACCTCCGCCGATACTCACCCAGTCCATTACTTTGCCCCGTATGGAACCTGGCCTTGTTCATGCTATCTATATCAGCATTTTTTCCCCATCCCTCCTCCTTCCCCTCTCCCACCCCCACCACTCCTTCGCTCCTCCAATTTGATAAACGACGCCCTGCCGTCATAAATATCGACGTCACCAGCTGCAAGAATCCGCAACTTAATTAAAGTTAAGTTAGGGAGTCCCGTACCCGAGAATTATGGCGCATCCAGCCGGCACTTAAGGGGACGAAAAATGAAAGGTTTCGCCTGATGGGATTTTGCAGGCGAAGGACAATATGTCTGGAGAGATTAACGAAAACACAGCTCCTCTCTCTCTCTCTCTCTCTCTCTCTCTCTCTCTCTCTCTCTCTCTCTCTCTCTCTCTCTTTGGCAGTCTGTTTGCTGGTTCTGTCTCGAAAATGCCACATTTTCCTATCCATTTGTCCGGAGCTGTGTAGATGATTGTCTCTACCACTTCTATTAATGGTGATTTCTCTCTCTCTCTCTCTCTCTCTCTCTCTCTCTCTCTCTCTCTCTCTCTCTCTCTCTCTCTAAGGGCCGTTCTGTCTTTTCTGTCACGGAAAACGGCACATTTTCCTATTTTTCTTCTCATCTGTCGATACGAGTATAGCTGACCTTGTTACCTCTATTAATGGCGACTTCCTCTCTCTCTCTCTCTCTCTCTCTCTCTCTCTCTCTCTCTCTCTCTCTCTCTCTCTCTCTCTCTCTCTCTCTCTCTGTGTGTGTGTGTGTGTGTGTGTTAATAGTGTTTCTATTATCACTTGTTCGTTCCCTACCCTCCCTACCCTATCATGATAAATTTCTAATCATGATTCTGTTCGAAAACGACCATTACTGTTTTATCGTCACTCTCTTGGTACTGAGTCCCGTCCGTTTAAGCACGAGGTATTATTCTATATAGCTTTTGTTATGCATACTCTCTCTCTCTCTCTCTCTCTCTCTCTCTCTCTCTCTCTCTCTCTCTCTCTCTCTCTCTCTCTCTAATTGGAACTGGCGTCTTGTCTAGCTTGCTAATAAGAGTATAGGTATCCCCCACTCGAAATTGCTATCCGTAGGGCTCGCCATGATTAATAGTGATTCTCCATCTCCCGTCTCTTCTCTGAGTGAGAGATGGGACGGCAGGGAAAATATCCTGTCTGTTCCGCTGTTCACCCGCCTTCAGAACAGAAAGTTATTGTTGCTATTTGTGTCTGAGGGAAGACGAAAACTAGAGACAGCTTCCGTCGACTCCCGTCAACTTCCATCTCCCACCTGGAGGATATATTATATCGAACGGAGCAACTCATCTGGGTCTGTCTTCCTCATAGAAGTGGAGACGCATAAATGAATAAAGGTTTTGGCTTAATTACGCAGAGAAACGGAAGGAAAATAGAGAAGGGTAGAGGCAGGTTTCTGTCTCTTAGTCCTTTTATGAAAATGGACAAAAAAAAAAATACGTAGCCATTGGTATCTGTATGTTAATCCTTTTATAAAAATAGACAGACGGATAAACGGATGTTAGTCCTAATATGCACAAAGGCAAAAAGGAAAGAAATACCACACGTAGAAAGTAACAGCCAAACAGACAGAGAAGTCTTTCTGTCACTCAGATATGACATTCAAATGAACTAAGGCCGCAAAAAAGAGAAACACACGCAACACTGTACGTAAGAGAGAGAGAGAGAGAGAGAGAGAGAGAGAGAGAGAAACATGACCGTCAGCCCCTCGCCTCTATTTTATGACTTAGAGTCTTCCACGCAATAGTGCAATTACTGCTGGAGTTGCATGTCGCCCACAGCTAGCTCGTTCTGTCGGTCTCTGCCAGCGCCGGCTGCGTCCCAGAGACCCGTCGGTAGACAGACGCGTTGTCAACCGAAATACCCTGTGATGTTATGTCTGTCTTTCTGTCTCTCTGTCCCTCTCCCTGTCTCTAACTGTTACAATAGTAGTGTTGTTGAATTTTTTCTGCCGGTGTTTAGTGTCTGTTGCTGTCTCAATACGAGTGCTATTGTATCCGTCTTTCTGTCTGTCTGTTTGTATGTCTCTTCCCTTCTGAATACCAGTGTTTCTATATCTGTCTTTCTGTCTTTTTGCGTGGTTGTGTCTCCCGTCTCTGTACCTCTCAGCTGAATATCTTTCTCTTGTATCACTTTCTTTTCTTCTGTTTTGTCTAATATGAATTCGCAAATAATATACTGTCTCAATACTAGTGCTGTTACACACACACATATATATATATATATATATATATATATATATATATATATATACACACACACATACATACATTCATACATACGTACACACACACACATACATACATATATATATATTATATATATATATATAATGTGTGTGTGTACAGTATATATACTGTATATATATACGCTTCATAAAATTTTCTCACGAGATTATATATGTCTCACTCATGCAGCTTACTTATTATGCATAAAGACCTGTTATGTATCCTTTGTAATTGATCATAATTTATCATGATAATTTATCATGTCGTGTGAATAAGCATTTCCTCAATTTACGTGTGAGTACGTTTGCGAACTTTATGGACTAAGAGCGGATATAATATACAAGAGCGTCGAACTTACAAGACTAGACCAAGGCACCTTTATCTCCTTACTTAAATGAAAACCAATGGTGAGAGAGTCTTTTCTAGGAGTGTATAGCTGCAGTCCTAAACGTGGAGTGTATTTCCCGAAGGCTATGTGCATTACGCACACATTTCAAAATATTTCATATGCATTTTATTTTATTTGAAGGAATGTTGGTCTGTTTGCAACTCATTATAATCGTGGAGAGGAATCGATATCCATCCGACGTAAGAATGATAGCAGTGGTATGTTTTAAGAGTCAAAGTGAGAATGTGTTTTATTGGAGAAGGCCCTCTATGTTTAGACTATGTGCAATAGTATCAGGTTTATTACTACTCAATTTGCTAGGAGTTTCATCTTGGCTGCAACTAAAATGTGGAATAGTCTGTGGAATCTTCTGACCTCCAAATGATTAAGCAAGAAGCGAATTCATTCCTGCTTTTTGCTGACGTCTCCTGAATTCAGGTGTATCGGTTTTATTTTCCATTCCCTCATATTCATTTATTTATCACTTTTTCCCATAACTTGACTCGCCCTGTCGGCTGATTTCCCTTTGGAGCCCTCTTGGGTTTATAGTCTGTTGATTTTGTCCATAAGGGTTTTCAGCAGAAGACTCTTTCTTCCTTGTACTTCTTCCTAATGAAGACCATGATATTCTTGGGAAGTTTGAAGTTCAAGTCAGTGGCCCCTGTAGGCTTTTTCCACATGAATAGGGTTCATCTTTTGAATAATAATAATAATAATAATAATAATAATAATAATAATAAAGAAAGAAATAGGCACCTACGCGACAGGTGCTATGTTTGCCAGGCTGGTGTCACTGATTTATCGCGGATGTCAGTTGTACTTAAAAAAAATATATACCGTTGAATCGAACCTGCAACTTGAATAACATTTTTTAAGAACTATTAACTCCCCACCCTCCTGTCCGGAAACGCTCATTTATCCTAAATGGTTAAAAGTTTAACACTGTTTTCCCAAAACCTAACTTGTTTCTGTTGAGAGTTCTCCAAACATCCCATCTTTGATGAAGGAATTCTTTTCTCTCTCTCTCTCTCTCTCTCTCTCTCTCTCTCTCTCTCTCTCTCTCTCTGTGTTTTGCCTGTAATTTGATTACTCTTTATACTGTAATATGACTGCATTTCCAGAATTGTAGCACTAGGAATACAACTTTCTAAATCAAGATGATGCTTAATGTACACATGTAAATAGAATTATACGTACTACTACACTATGTATTATAGGGCTACGTTTCGTATTGTAATTTTAATGTTCATGCATGTTGTATATAGTAAACTGTAAGCAATATGAACTGTAACTCTTGCACTGAAATACATTTTATCCATGTAAGATACAGAATTATTTCTCTCTCTCTCTCTCTCTCTCTCTCTCTCTCTCTCTCTCTCTCTCTCTCTCTCTCTCTCTCTCTCTCTCTCTCTCTCAGAATATTTCGTTAGGTGACTGCAGTGCCACATTATTGTAATCATTCAATCATTCAGGTAATTATTTTTTCATATATCAACGTTTTACGCATAGTATATTTCGGATGAACAGAAAATAGAATCAATTCATTGTCCATAAATGCATTTATGAAATGTTTCTTGAATGTAATTCTCTCTTGGAATATTTAATGAATTTTTTATAAATGAATATTGAAGAAACCGTGTTTCGTTGAATAAAGAATATTGAAAAAACTGTTTACGACTTAGTAAAGAATGTAGAAAAACTGTATTTTGTTGGATGAAAAATATAAAAAAAGAACGTTTATGACCGAGTAGAGAATAATGAAGAAACCCTATTTCATTGAATAAATACGATTGAAAAAAAACCGTTTACGGTTATTAAAGAATATAAAAAAAATTTACTGTTGAGTAAAGAATTGAAGAAACCGTATTTCGTGGATTAAAGAATATTGAAAAACTGTTTACTGCGGAGTAAAGAATATTGAAGAAACCTTATTTCGTTGAATAAAGAATAATTGAAAAATCTTTTACGGCTCAATGAAG
>NC_089795.1:51757966-51772966 GCF_040412425.1 Macrobrachium rosenbergii
ATTCATGTATATATGCATGTTTGTACGTACGTATGCATGTGTATTACCTCTGACAAGGAAGCCTTCTCAAGCTTGACCACTTGCCTCTTCGGTTTTAATTAACAATAGAATTTAGGATACATTAGAGGAATGTATCCTAAATTATGCTGTTTTTTAAGGCTGAAAAAGTCAAACGATCAAGTTAGCAAACGTTTCCTTATTAGAGAAAAATACATATGTACAGATGATTTTGGATTGTCTTCGCTCATAACAAAAAAAAAACATAGAATCTAAACTGGGCGTATGAGCCCCATGAAATTATATATTCATACTAAGTCGTATCTGGCACTAGGCTTTCGATTATGCCTCTGCCTTTATGTTTGTGTTCATGTGAATGCGGTTGTCTTATCTTCTGTTCACTTAACCATCACTTTGTTTTTATCCATTTATCGTTCTATTTCCCCTTTTCCTCCATCAGTGGCACACCTCAACATGGGTCTTGTCTTGGGTCTGCTAGGCCAAAAGGCCGAGGCAGCCGAGGTCTACAGACACTGCTCGCAACTCGATGGGTCGGGTCTCAAAGACCCGAGGACCCACGAATCCACGAAGATCTCGGCTCTGTTCAACCTCGGGAGGCTCTACGCCGATGATGGCCACTTCGAGCGAGCCATCGATGTCTACCAGGAGGCCGTCGACAAGATGCCTCCTTATTACCAGCCTCAGGTGAGTACTTGGGCTTATTCTACATTTTTTAAACGTTTCTTCTAGCTTCCCTTTCATTCTGCTATCCTTGTAGTGCAGTTAACGTCCGTGTTTCCATAAACTAGGACTGTACACGAGGGAATCTTCAATCATATTAGATTTTCGATTGAGAAAGAGTTTGTCATGACAAAATATAAGATTGACTTTTCGTGATGAGTCTTACATTCAAAAGCAGGTTGAACAACCACTTTGGAAATGTGATCTTAAAATCAAGCGTATAGTAGGTGAAAAAGGCCTCGTAAATTTAATGTTCGTTAGTTCAGGAACAGATAATTCCAACAGTTTCTAGGAAGCGAGACTCTCTAGATGGAATTCCAACAGTCTCAAGGAAGTGTAAAGCTGAGAAGGAATTCCAGCAGTCATGGAGTGAAAGACTTGACGTGGACTCTTAACAATCTTTAGGAAGTGAAAGACTCTTGAGAATGAGTTCCAATTGTCACTAGGAAGTCTTCAAAGGGATCCTCACAGTTTCTAGGAAGTTAAAGGCTTGTGCAGGAATTCCAACAGCCTTTACGAGTGAAAGACTTAAGAAGTGTGGAGGAGGAATCCCAATATTTACTAGGAATTTAAAGTCGTGAAGAGGAATCCCAGTAATTTCTATGAAGTTAATGACTTGAGAAAGACTCCCAACAATCTTTAGGAAATGGAAGACTCTTGAGAACGAGTTCCAACTGTCTCTAGGAAGTCTTGAGAAGGAATTCCAACATTTTTTTAGGAAGGTTAAAGACTTGAGAAGGAATCTCATCAGTCTTTAAGAAGTGAAAGACCTTAAAAAGGAATTCCAACAGCCGTTTGGAAGCGAAAGACTTGTGAAGAAGCTCCAGCAGTCTCAAGGAAGTCTTGAGAAGGAATGCCAATAGTTTCTAGGAACTGAAAAACCGGAGGACTCCCAACAGTCTTCAGTGAGCGAAAGACTCTTGAAAAGAAATCCCAACAGTCTTTTTGAAGTGAAAGACTAGAAAAGGAATCCCGGCAGTCTTTTTGAAGTGAAAGACTTGAAATGGAATCCCGGCGGTCTTTAGGAAGTGAAAGAATTGAACACGAATCCCAACAGTCTCTTAGAAGTAAATAACTCATGCGAAGGAGTTCATTGTCGTCGGCCGTTAGGCAGCCGTCTACTTTGAGTGCCATTAGGTCCTGGGAGTCTCTTAGACATTCAGCTAACGTTTGGTGAAGCAAATGGCAGTTACATCCGACCAGGAATACTTGATCAAGAAGTGTCGTACCGTCACCAGCACCTGTCAATATTCTCCTGACACCGTCTTGACATGATGAGTTGCCTTCGTCTTTGCTATGTGACAGATGCTAGGCACACGGACAGAGAGAGAGAGAGAGAGAGAGAGAGAGAGAGAGAGAGAGAGAGAGAATCGCGTTGCTGTTTTCATATTGACCTTACAGTTTTTTGTGTTACATTTTATCACAAAAAGAAAACGACAGCAACAAATAATAATAATAATAATAATAATAATAATAATAATAATAATAATGTGATTTAATCACTGTACACAGAAGTACTGCTACTACTACTGCTACTACTACTACTGAAAATAATAATAATAATAAAATAATAATAATAATAATAATAATAATAATAATAATAATAATAATAATAATAATAATAAAGCATCGAATTGAATACTATTTGTTTGGTTTTGAACTCTGTTGAATTTTGAGGATTCACTCAGGCGTAAAGGATACCTGTCTTCATTCTTAAGTATCCGATCTAGTTTTTCACCTGGTCTCGCTTTCAGTGACTCATTATTATTATTATTATTATTATTATTATTATTATTATTATTATTATTATTACTATTATTATTATTATTATTATTATTATTATTATAGTAGTAGTAGTAGACTTTGTATTAATGGTATTATGATAACGTCGCACACTCACGATTAAAAAAATACGGAAAATATTGCATTAGCTGTACATGAGCGACACAAAAAACAGTCGAGTAATAAGGGGAAAATACTCTAAAACAATGAGGAAATTCGTAAGTAAAAATCAATTACGGAAAATTAAAAATAAAGAAAAGGAATATGAGCGAGATAATCAAGAGTCATAGAAAGTAAAGGAAAGATAAAGACATGAAGTGCATAAAAAAAAAATAGAATATTTCTCGCTTTTGTCACCTTCCTACTTTCTGTTACCATTACTTCTAATCATCCTCCTTCATCCTACTCTTCCTTCATCCTCCTACTCCTTCTTCATCCTCCTACTCCTCCTCAATCCTCCTGAGAGAAGGAAGAAGAGAAAGAGGTCTTTGGAGTCTTGTAAGACTTCTTATCTCCCCATGTCCTCGCTGACGAGTTTCGGGGGAATCCGCTGGTTATCGAAGTCTTGCTGGTGATTAGTCTATATTAGGGGGGAGGGGGTGTGGCCACGGGTCCGGGTGGGGGCCTCAAGGGAGGAGTGGTCAGAGAGACGAATGATAAATTGGGTTTGTGGATTAGGGTAAAAAAATATTGGATAACTCGAATGTCGAGTGTGAGTCGGGAATGAAAAATGAATAAAATTTGTGCGTTTTCTGGAGAAGAGAATTGCTGGATTTTTTTTTTTTTTGTGTGAAAAAAACGAGATAAAAAGAAATTATAGAGAAGAAAAAAGATGATGCTGAATTTTATTGAAATTTTATTGGGAAGGAATCGAACGCTTTGAGGAAGCATAAAAATGATGGCTAATGATTTCGAAATGCAGGAAGTATAAGAGCAAAATAAAAATGGCGCAAGTAAATGCGATTTATTAATCCATAACCTTTTCTCGTTATCTATGCCTATAACCAGGTTCTGATTATGATTTCGACCGGATTGTCAGGCAAAGGAATTTAGCCCATATCGACTTCCGGTGTTAATGAAATACTGAGACAAAGTTACACAAAAAGTATTATGAAAATGGGTAAATCATTTTAATATAAAAGTGCCACTGAAATGTCGAATGCACTGATGAGATATTTTTTTCCCAGAAATTCGCTTCGACCAGAAACAAATTTCTGAAATATTCAATGCGTTTATTAAAGCTTCATCAGAAATGAACAAAAATGGCTATTTCCAAAGTGACAGTAGTCTAGATATGACACTTCGTTCTTGGTGAAGGAATTTTCAATGTAATCCATGGGTTAAATTATGTGTTCATAATTTTTTTTTGTATTTTGTGTTTAGTTACGCGTATCATTTTTGTTTTTATTATTTTTATTAATTTTTTTAAAAGAAATGTACGCCAGGGATAGAGAAGAAAAGTCTCATTTAAGGCAAAGCGAAATTCCAAAATGGATTAACTAATGCAAGTTCTACCCTATGTCTTGAGGCTGTCTGTAATGTAGACTTTAATAATAATAATAATAATAATAATAATAATAATAATAATAATAATAATAATAATAATAATAATAATAAACTGGCTCTGTAAACAGGAAGCATTACTGATAATTTAGGTTATTAACTAATATTTCCTAAATGAAAGTTGGAGAAGCACAGTGTGTTATAGAACTTAGACAGAGAATCAGATACACACACACACACACACACACACACACACACACACACACACACACAGAGAGAGAGAGAGAGAGAGAGGCGATGACAACGAAGAATGTTTTGGCTAGGGACACTATCTCTTGTTGCAATTAGTCAACGTTCCAGGCATAAGGGAGGGAGGACAGGGAAGAGAGAGAGGGGAAGTGGGGAGAGGGGAGGAGGTAGGGGGATTGGGGTATGAGTAGGAGTAGAGTTAGGAAAGTAGATTGGAGGAAAATTAGGAGAAGAATGACAAAGAGAGAACCAAGAAGGGATGAGGATAAGAGCACAATGAGAACTGAAGAACGAGAAACGCACATACAAACAAACAAACATATATATGTAAAGAGAGAAAGAGAGAGAGAATTAATGTATTGAGTGGTTATGTACTCAATATATATTTTTTTCTTTATGTATGTATGCATGTTTCTTTGTATGTGTATAATATATAGATGTGTGTATATATACACACACAATATATATATTATGTATAAATATGTATGTATGTATGCACATAGAGTTACAGCTGTCAACAGTCAGTATACATGGAGCCTACCTGTGTAAACATTTGTTTTCATGCGTGATTTGCTAGCTTGCTCTCCGTTAAACAGGTGCAGGTACCTTGTAGGTGTTATGTTAATGAGTTTTTTTTATTCTGTAGATATCATGGGATACTGACAATGTTTCATTATGAATTGATTTTCTCTTTTTACCCAAGTTTTTTATCACGCCCAGTTGAATATGTCCGTATCTTCATAATGCGGAAAACATGATCGTTTTCAATAATACCTCGGTGTTACTCAAGGCGGGCGTAGGATTTTCATGTGTTTACTAATATTAATACGATAAGATTTGATTTAATGCATTAAAGATATTAATAAAAAAGTAATTTTTTAGTGGTTTAGCATACTCACGCGCCAGTTATTATTATTATTATTATTATTATTATTATTATTATTATTATTATTATTATTATTTGTTAAAGATTTGGATGAAAATATTTCGCAATATCATTGCTTTGGCTCAAGCAACACATCGCTATTATTATTATTATTATTATTATTATTATTATTATTATTATTATTATTATTACTTTGTAAAGATTTGGATAAAAAAACGTTTTTATAGCATTTAGTAATCACACCTCCCCCGTTATTATTATTATTATTATTATTATTATTATTATTATTATTATTATTATTATTATTATTATTATTATTATGTGGATCAGATTATGAAAGAATAGATGTCATATTCTGAACCATAGGCAATAATACAAGATTCGTAGTCTTTCAGTTAGAATGAGAACCATTTCCTTTATTAAATCATATAGACTCTGAGCCATCCCACGCCCTCGCTCAGACGTCATAACAAAGAAAGTGCGACATACGAACATTTTTTTATGACTGCATAAATCACAGACGCGCGAGAGAGAGTCTGCGGAATGTCACAAAAATCACACGTCTGACAGAACTGGAATATATTTTGGCCCATAGATAACGAATATCAGTCATCACACATATATGGAGTACATTTGTCAACGTCAGTCGTAGACAATTGTCTCTACGAATTTGATGGCAAATAAACATCTGTCCATCCGGATGTCGAACGGACGCAATATCCAGTTTGTCATCGCAACAAGCGGGTTACTGACATCGCGGCAGGCGGCGCCGAAATGTTGTGGGTGGCTGTAGGAGGGGGATTGGAGTTGAAGGAGAGATGAGGTGGATGGTGTCAACCGGGCAGGATCAGCTGCACTGAACGAAGTAGGGTTTGGCACACGGGCAGGGCACCAAGCGGCAGCTTATCTGGGCATTGTGACAATGCTTAATGGTCCTCGGGGCTCGTCCGGCGGCTCTACCACCAAGTGACAACTCGAGACCCCACCTGAAGATCGCATCCCGACGCTCTCGTCCGCAGCCCATTATGGCCTTTGCGGCGCGGGGGGATAAGGGCCAGAGTCGACCATCGATCACCCGGGGTTCTTCAGACCCGTCTTCCACGCTCTCACACATTGTTGATGATTACATATGATTTATTCATAACACCTTAACCCACACCCAGAGACAGACAAAATTGACACCTCCGACCCCTTAATGGATGAACTTTTGTTGCGCGCATCCCGGTCGGTGCATAGGGCCCTGTGAGGCTCCGCAGAATAAGAATAATAAGTCTAGGCCACAAGGAACCGGACAGTAAGGGACCCGGGAGGGTAGGGGGAGAGGATGCGGACGGGGGTTACGGGGGGAAGGGGAATGGGAAGGGAAGAGAGGTGGGAGGGGGCTGACATCCCGATCCTGAAACTGCCTCTTGAATGTTGATTATTCGAGGAGGACAAGAGGATGAACAGCATCTATTCTTTGTATTATTTATGTTTCTCACTCTTCTTAGATACACGCACACACAAAACACATATACTGTCTATATATATATATATATATATATATATATATATATATATATATATATATATATATAGAGAGAGAGAGATATAGAGATAGAGGAGAGAGAGAGAGAGATTGTACTTTATATATTATATATATAGAGATATATATATATATATATATATATTTTATATATATATATATATATATATATATATATATATATATATATATATATGGTACAGATCACAGTAATTCGATCTCTCTCTCTCTCTCTCTCTCTCTCTCTCTCTCTCTCTCTCTCTCTCTCTCCAATAGAAGAAAAGTCAACTGTTGGAGCACAGGCGTGGGCTGTCTTCAGACTGTGGGCGTAGGTTTTAAAAATAGTAGAGAATCTGCCAAAAAAAAAAAAACACATAGGTACTTTCAATACCGAATGAAACTAATGATAAACAATACCTTTACCAAACAACTGAGATTTATGTAACGTTGATGATATTAAAATTCTTTCAGGTTCAACAACTGAAGCTGCAACTGTTACAAACCCATTGCAATCAAAAGCTAAGAACTGATTACATAATAGCCCAGAGAAAAAGCCACAGAGAAGTATATATATATATATATATATATATATATATATATATATATATATATATATATATATATATAAATATATATATATATATATATATATATATATATATAAACTGTCTCTCAGAATCACTTACCAGTAACAGCAGTAAATTCTGTTAGCATTTCTTCCCAAATATACTTGCTGGAGATTAATTATGTAGCGCTGGAAGAAAGATCGGTACTAAAGACCGCATTGAAATCTCTTTAGTCCCACCCGTTATACAAAATTAAAATAATGTTGGTAGATCGGTACTGAAGGTTGCGTAGAAGTCTCTGTTCAGGACAGACCGGAAAGCGGTGTGACTATATAAGATCGGTACTTAAAGTAGCGTTGAAATCTCTTCTTGACTATGTCAACAGCAGTTCAAATTAGATGATTAGTAGTGCCTCATTTAGTCTCATTTCATTTTATGGTTTCTCTGAATATTTATGAAAATCTCTAGAGCTTATTAGGTGTCTTCCTGATGTATTTGTACGGGTGATCACGTACAACCTTAGTTACCACAAGCAACTTTAATATATATACATGTGAGATTTGGTAATACAACAAAGACAGTTCCCAAATCAAGGTATAAATACGAGCAGCCAAACTGTGGCGTACCCTGGTCACCCGGTTGGGCATATTTGTGGACTTGAGGACACTGTCTGTGATGAGATCATTCTTGTTTAAGTGCAAGGGCTACAAGCGAAGATTATGCTTAGAAGGTCATTAAAAAAAATTATAGGTCGATACCTTGTTTGCCACTCTCTTAGACCGAATGAGACTACTCGTGAGCAGTTGGAGGCAAGAGAGTGATCACCAAAATTCAAATCATCTGAGGAATAAGCCGGAATTTCTTAGTAACAATGCACAAATGATTACAGTAGACTCTGGGTCTGGATATTTACTTAATTCTATGCAAGAAAGCGCTATGTTCATCCATATAAAATTATTTTCTGTGAAACAACAGTAACCTCCGAGTATTGAAGTCCACGTTTAGATTTGCCGTCGTCCACTCCGGGAAATAGCAGGCTTTCTGAGCACTGACCGCTACATGAGCACGCTCTGGTGCCGTACGTAACGTCCCTGGGCTCGGAATTCGGTGTCTTGATTTCCCCCGTCCACTGAAAAGTCAGATATTTGGTGTTGTAAGATTGGAACTGAAGTCTGCATTTAAATCTCTTCTTGAATATGTAGACGGCAGTCCAAACCGATAGTAAGTTAGGAGACTGTTACTGCTAGATCTCTCTCTCTCTCTCTCTCTCTCTCTCTCTCTCTCTCTCTCTCTCTCTCTCTCTCTCTCTCTCGCCAGCACCCCTTTGTTATTATTACACAGGAAAAAATATTTTTGGATAAACATTGTGCTTTGTTGCATAGAATTAACTAACTATTTAGCTCCAGAGTTGACTGTAACCATTTGTGCATTCTCATTAAAAAATTTTGGCTTATTCATAAAACGATGTTAGTACTGGCGACCATTTTCTTGCCTCCATTCCATCCTTTCAATTTGGCTTCAATCCATCTAATTCCCTCATTTTTTTCCCTTCGCAGAGTCTATACAATATGCTCGGGGAAGCCTTCTTCAAACTCGAGAGATTTGAAGAGGCGGAAAAATTCTACCTGGAGGCGCTGAAGGTGAAGGCAGATCACGTCCCTGCTCATCTCACCTATGGGAAACTGTCACAAAATGGTAAGTTTTGGAAAATGTTAATGCTAGATTCTCTCTCTCTCTCTCTCTCTCTCTCTCTCTCTCTCTCTCTCTCTCTCTCTCTCTCTCTCTCTCTCTCATTTTACAGTTTACAACATCGTGGTTTTGTTTTTATTTTCCTTATGCCGATTAATATTTTCTTTCTTTGACAGGGGATTCGTAATTCTTATCATTTTACTATTGTCCATCAGTGTTGCACAAGAAAAATCATATTAAAAGGTTTTTTCTGCAGCAAAAAGATTGACAAATGAATTATTATTATTATTATTATTATTATTATTATTATTATTATTATTATTATTATTATTATTATTATTATTTTGACAAGAAATGCATGGTTTCTGGATGAAGGCGGAAATAGTACAAAATGTAAGAAAACCAAGCATTAAAATATTATTTTATTATTTTTTTTTTTTTTTGGTAGGTTAATGTTTCTCTCATTCTGAAATCATTTCTGTTCAACATTCCCTATGTGTAAAAAAACAACAAATAACCAAACAGACTAATCTGCATAATTACCTTGTTTCTTCGAGTTTTAAAAATTAATGATGACCTTGTTACTGCTTTTTGAAAAAACATTCCCAACACCTCCAGTAATGAATAAGCCTCATCTGATATTTCTGTTCTCTCCCCAGCAAAGGATTAGCGAAGCTGAGGAGTGGTTTCGCCGAGCGAAGGCCCTCGCACCGAACGATTCCACAGTTCATCAACACTTCGGTGAGTAGGCCTCAGATTACAAGAAGTATCATCATCATTAATTTCCTCTTGCTGCTGATTGAAAGCGTCTACGTCGCGCGAGGGTCTGGTAGATCAATCAGTAGTGGAGATTTTCTCGTCCTTTCTTAGCGCGGATTTTTTTTATCTTTCTTCTTTACCAGTTCATATAAACAGCGTCTGACCTGGCCCCGTCATCCCTGTTAAATGAGTCATAGTTAATTTCAGTCATCTATTCAACCTCAACTGGACATTAAGTCAATTTTCTCACTTAGGTAATTGATAACCCATTCATTAGATTTCACTTTACCAACTCATTCATAAAACGTATGATTATTATTATTATTATTATTATTATTATTATTATTATTATTATTATTATTACTCACAGCTCTTGACTTTCAAACATTTCAGTATGAATTAGTGAAACGTAATTCAGGTCATTTTTCGTGGAGACAAAGTTCTTGAAGGCAAAAATAACAAGAAATGACGTGACTTCAGATATTACATAAACAATGGAGACACTGAACAAAGTAAGTTGTTTCAGAGAGAGAGAGAGAGAGAGAGAGAGAGAGAGAGAGAGAGAGAGAGAGAGAATAGTAGTTCCATCAATATCATAATAAATTTAGAATTAACGTCAGTTTCAGGCTAGACATTCTCTATGCAGTCAAATCTTAAGCCACAAATAACCGTTGAAAATTAATTAATTTTACCTTGGGAAAACTTACGTCCAAATGGAACTGCATAGATAAGCACATCTAGCCTAACCAGAAATCGAATGTATCCTTTTTAGATTGATGTGTGGGTGGGATTGATATATATATATATATATATATATATATATATATATATATATATATATATATATATATATATATATATATATATATATTTTTATATATATATATATATATTTGTTTATATATATATATATATATATATATATATATATATATATATATATATATATATATATATATATATATATATATATATATATATATATATATATATATACATATACATATATATATCAATTCCACTCAAGCACCAACCTAAAAAGGGATAGATTCGATTCCCCATAGGTAGATGTGCTTATCATATGCAGTTCCATTTGGGTGTGAGTTTTCCCAAGGTAAAGTTAAGTTAATTTTAAACGATTATTTGTGGCTTAAGATTTGACTGCATAGAAATGTCTAGTCTGAAACTGACAAATTAATTCTAAATTTATTATATTATGATATATATATATATATATATATATATATATATATATATATATATATATATGTGTGTGTTATATACATACAGTACATCCAACGTAATTATGCATGCATCGATGTGTATATGATTGGCCGTCTGCTGCATTAGACGGAATATCCAAGTACAGCTGTTTGGGCTGTAAGAAAGGCGACCGTACAAGAAGACTCGACCGAGTGAGAGAGAGAGAGAGAGAGAGAGAGAGAGAGAGAGAGAGAGAGAGAGAGAGAGAGAGAAGTAAGTTAATTTGATGTGTTCCTTATAATGACTCCCTCAACTGCCACACACCCACCCATACCTGGAACTCCGGACTGCTGGAAGGTCATAGACTCACACGAGGCTGTAGAGACTCATTGTCCTTACGATACAATAAGAAAATCGCACTTAGTCAGATAGTTGGTTGGCATACTCTTGCCAGGGCCTCTTTAATAATTAGAGCCAGTGTCATCAAGCGGGAAGTGTCAGGGGAGAGAGAGAGAGAGAGAGAGAGAGAGAGAGAGAGAGTGATAGTCGCGATGTATTCTCTCTTCTCTCTCTCTCAGAGGCCACGAGACGTCACGAGGGTCTTAGAGTCCGGGTTCCTTAAGCCTCAAATACTGACGGTATTGCGTATGAATGGCACCTCTATAGTCTCTGGAAACTACGACCCAATATGCCAGCTCCCGTTAAATCATGCAAGTGTGTATTCGACGACTGTCCTTAATAATTAGGTTTGAGATAAGGCGTTCAGCAGCAGCAGCAGCAGCAGGAGGAGGAGGAGGAGGAGGAGGGAGGAGGAGGCGGAGGAGCAGGAACAGGAGCAGGGTGGGGGGAGAGGAGCAGGGGAGGGGAAATTGAGGCTGGAGTGAGGGAGGAAGGGGTAGGTGTTGGAGGGATGGAATGGTAACACACTCTTTCCTGGCTTATCCCGTTCTCCCCCCTCCCCCTACCCTCCTTCCCCTACTCCTCCTCAACAACCCCCTCCTCCACCCCTTAACCCCAGAGCCTTGAATATGCATGAGAGCGAAGAACCCGCAAACCTTTTTTTTCTATTTTTTTTATTCCTTTCTGAACTCCCACTTTAAGAAGGACATCCCTCGCTTGCACGGGATGCTCTGGATGATTGGCCATGATTCGGAAAGAGGAGAAAAAGAAAGAGGAAGAGAAGGAGCAGGAGAAAGAAGAGAAGGAGGTGGTGGGTGACGCAGGTGTCCCTTATCTTTGGACTGTGAGCTGCCAAATTCGGTCGACAGAACGAGGAGGGAGTGGACACGCGGCACGCATCTCTCTTGTCACGATTTTCTCGAGTCAGTTTTAATTGGGAACGAAATTAATAATCTCTCGCGGCTATCTTTCACCTCCATCATCATCATCAGTATCGTTTTCGTTATCTCTCTCTCTCTCTCTCTCTCTCTCTCTCTCTCTCTCTCTCTCTCTCTCTCGTTTCTTCTTACTCTTCCTGTTTATTTTAAATTCCAGTCACCACACCAAAACCTATAATAACTCAGATCATTTTACCATTTCTCTCTCTCTCTCTCTCTCTCTCTCTCTCTCATTTTTGTTTCTTTTCACTCATTTCTGTTTTTTCAAATTCCATTCAGCCCCCCAAAACGAGCAGTAACTCAGATCATTGTACCATTCTCTCTCTCTCTCTCTCTCTCTCTCTCTCTCTCTCTCTCTCTTCCATTTTCTCTCTCAAAAGCAACGACAAAAAGCTAGTCGTTCCATTTTCATGTTCCAAGTATTCCATTTGATGTATTTTCCAGTACATCACAACACCATTTTTCCTTGAAATTTTATTTTATTATGAGAACGGTATAATGGCACTTTAGCTCTTAAAAATTATCCCATGTTATTATACGTATAAATATAAGTAAATATAGAAATTAAGTACGCTTTAACATGACATGGACATGAAGGACGCTAGATAAACATGTGTGGTAAAGATACATTGTACTAATAACTTGATGTGATTTCATTAATAAAATCGCAAATGCAAGCTGAAGAGTAGAGGCCAACCTAAAATTGGCAAGTGGAATTTTTATTTAAGAAGAGAGAGAGAGAGAGAGAGAAGAGAGAGAGAGAGAGAGAGAGAGAGAGAGAGAGAGAGCATTCTTTGGCCAAAGCAGAAACACCCACACGTCGGCACAAATTCTTTGATGGGTTAATCCTTATCAGTCTGGCCAAAAAAAAAGAAAATAAATAGATACTTGGGCATTGCATATAAACAACGCCATTCAGGTTTGCGATAGATATTGCAAAAACAAACTTGGGATATATCTTTGCGGGCATTGGGTTCATAAGACGCTCTGACTAATTATTGATTTACGGCAGAGGGCCTGAGGGATCAAACGACACCGACTTTATCTGTACTCAGGCTTTTTCTTCAGGGCTAATATTTACTTAAGATACTAGATGTATTTGCCTGGGACGACTCTCTTTTACCTGGATGTCACATTTTGCTGGTGGTTTTAGTCTTTCCTTAATTAGAAATTGTAATTTTGCTTTTTTATTCTTTATATCACTGCTGATACTACGAAACAGTTTTCATGAAATTAAGGCATTTGTGTTAATTATGGTCATAATTTCTCTTAAAAAATTATTGCCTTTTTACTGTCACAGTTTACACTATATCACGAATTAATAAGTAAAAAAATTAAGGATGCACTGTTTCACAGCCTGTCCAAAGAATAATAAGTGCGTAGAACAGTGACAACAATTTCAAGTAACATAAAATGAATTAAGTCTTTTTCGTAAGCATGCATTATCCTTTAACAAATTGAAAAAATATTATACTGAAAAATGTTAGAACTTGTCATAAGATTTATTACTTCTTTCAGCTCTTTCAAATTTAGACAAAAACTCACAGTCAGACACAATTGAAGTCGACTTTCGACACTTACGTTGATATGACCATAGTAATTGTAACGTTGATATGACCATAGTAACTGTCAGCCTGATACAGGATTTGTACCTTATTACCATCAATATCTTATAAACACACGAGTCTGAACCTAATTATTCCCAGAAGACCCACGTATAATGCGGCTATAAGATCGCGCAGACCTCAGACATTGATGTAAAACAGAGAAACATAACTACGATCCTTACTGTTGTTTCTTTTACTTTTGCCTGTTATCCCAGGAATCTCAGAAAAGTCCGTTAAGTTAATGATTAGTTGACCATACTGGCATTTCCTTTAACCCTAAGCCTCTGTGAGAATCATATGTCTTTGGAGAATCAAAATTGAATGATTTTGCGTGCTGAATACACCACATTCCTCTCTCTCTCTCTCTCTCTCTCTCTCTCTCTCTCTCTCTCTCTCTCTCTCTCTCTCTCTCTCTCTCTCTCTCCATGTGAATCAACATTCAAGTTTTCTACGTATAATCATCTTTCTTTTCAAGTCCTTGAAGAAGAGTCCCAGTGCTCTATGATATCAGTGTAGCTTCTTCTCGCTGCCCAGAGATGGCAGCACATCCCAAGTGAAGTGCCTCTCCGGGACTCGTCACTCGAAAACAGACATTCATTTGTCATTCTTATTTAAATGCGTCTCTTGGAATTATACCCCATAATTAATAGAGTTTTTAGAGTTCTGTCGGTTTATGGTGATTATCTAGAGTTGCATCAATCACAAATCGACGGTCCTTGGGAGATAATTTAGATTATTTACTACTTCTGTTGGGATGTAAATATGCTGAATTCTGAAGTCAGACACTTCAGTGCATACATACGTGCATGCACGCACACACACATACACAATATATAGTATGTTTTATATACCTACGTAGGTTTGTTGATAAACAAGTAAAGAAACATACTGCACACATACACATACACGCACGCACATATATATATATATATATATATATATATATATATATATATATATATATGGGTGCGTGTGTGTGTTTATGTATACGCGTGTGTGTATTATATTTTTTATATTATTTGATAAGCTTTTTCCATGTAACCAAAACCAGTATTCGCCAAAATTATGTATGGCTGATATATTTCGAGAATGGAAATAAAAAAAATCTGGGTGTCGGAATTCACTTTTCAATATGTATGATACGGAATATGGAGAG
>NC_089795.1:51782966-51795466 GCF_040412425.1 Macrobrachium rosenbergii
ATGGAATAGGACCGGACCACGTATGAGAGAAAGACAAAATCCCGTGGAAGGAGAAACAATAAAGTTGGTATTTGATGGCTATTAAACAGGGAAAAGATTAAATGAAAACGAGCGGAAATGGAGAATAATTGAATATATTATATATATATATATATATATATATATATATATATATATATATATATATATATATATATATATATATATATATATATATATATATATATTAAATCACATCAAAGACAGGTTAAACAAAGTGGTTTACAGAGTCAGTTTTGACTTAAAAGCCAAGAAAAGGTGATGAGGGAATTATGGGATTTAGCAACCTCATCGACAATTGTTCGTGATACGCATGATTAATTTTAATATAAATTCTCTCTCTCTCTCTCTCTCTCTCTCTCTCTCTCTCTCTCTCTCTCTCTCATGTGCGCGCCCGCGAGAGACAAAGCACTAAGTACTTTTGGGTGGCGGAGCTTTCCCGTTTCCCCCCGAGGCGCCGTATATTCAAATAGCAT
The DNA here is from genome assembly GCF_040412425.1 of Macrobrachium rosenbergii. NCBI lineage: Eukaryota > Metazoa > Arthropoda > Malacostraca > Decapoda > Palaemonidae > Macrobrachium > Macrobrachium rosenbergii. The sequence continues at coordinate 51,783,482 of NC_089795.1, forward strand.
TAAAGGAAGGAACCTTCTCGATGGCCTTTGGGTCACGTAGAGTTTTTGGGAACTGGAAATTGGTGTAATTTGAAACAAATTTACCTCTTGGAATAGGAGCCCCATTATAAACCAATTTAGAACCTTCATATCACCGGGAGTGGAGAGACACCTTTTTCCTCCTCTCGTCCGGGGTCCCAGAACCTCCTCCTTCGGTTCCGGCTCCAAGATTCAGACGAGGACACTCACTCGGATCGTTATGGGAACAGTAAGCGACATTATTTCTGGGACTTGTGGGGATATGGAGGTGAGGGGGGGCCCCACCTGTGATATGTGAGAGGGGGGGAGGGGAGGGGATAGGTTGAGGGCTGTACAGTATAGTGTGTTTGTGACTTGTGGTAAGAGAAATAAGATGGGGGAAGGAGAGAAGTGGGAGAGGGGTGGGTGGGTGGGTGGGGGGATAGATATCAGTCCTCGAGTCCTCATCATCTTCTCTGAGAAATTGTCCTAAAGTTTAGGTAATTATAGACTGGTTTTGCCTCCTACCCACTGGGTCATGTGTTTAGATGTTTGCGTCTTTATTTCCCGTCTCTCTCTCTCTCTCTCTCTCTCTCTCTCTCTCTCTCTCGTTATGTATTTGAAATAAAGATAATTATTTCGTGTTAATACTCTTTCCACAATTTTCAAAATTAAATAATCGCTATCTGTCTATCTGTCTATCTATCTATCTATGAATCCATCTATCCATCTACACATATGCGTGTGTATATTAAATAACATAGACTTGCAAGACAATGGTCGTTCAAAACTATAAAACTTCATCTCACTCAAGAATGCATAACTATACGATTGTCATAAATAATAATGAAAAATAATTTCCAACTGCATGTAAAGAAAGTAACTAATAGTAAGACAACGATAACAATAATACCAGAGATAATAATAACAATAATAACAAAAATAACAGTAATGGAGAAACAGGAGCAGCCCGTCAAGGGGGCTCTCTGAAATGTCACGCCAGTGACCGATGTAAGAATCGCGTTCGTGGTTCGTAAATACGACGTCGCCGGCCCGTCAATACTTATAACAGATCTCTGTTGTTATAATTCTCCATAAATCAGAAGAGCACTATTGGAGTCGACAGTAATTTCATGCGGTAATGTTCAGACGCCTCCAAAATGGACAGCTGCTGTGGGCGCCTCCTTTTGCACAATCTTCTTGTGTTTTTTCATGCTCTCTCTCTCTCTCTCTCTCTCTCTCTCTCTCTCTTCTCTCTCTTCTCCTAAATGCATTTATGACTGTTTTGCACTCAAAGGGACTTTTGCAACACTTATTTTATATTCGCACATTGTTACTAATTTTTTCTTCCACTTTAATATGTCATTGCCGGATCAGTTTCTCAATCTGCCAGAAGGGATTTGATACCTGAACTGACATCATATTTTGTTCACACTCGCAGTTGGGCTAGACGACGGCTGGCTGAAGTATGGAGCCTATTACTTATAGACTATTGATGTTACCTGGTTAAGTAAATCTAGTCGAACATTTCATATTATGGGAATTTGCTCTGAAAATTCCAATGCATTTTGGATTTGTTCCACGTGATTTGGAGGAAATCTCTGGCCTTCTTAGGACCCATAACCGCTTGTACCTTGCTTTTAAGGTTTACACCTTTTCACCCATGTATTTTATCCTTGTAAAATTTTTTATTATAAGGGTTTGTCTTTTTTTTCTACAGTTGCCAGTGAGAAATTGTTTTGGTCATTCTGGTAACAAAGTAGATCCCAGGTAAAGATGTGTATTAAAATGTATCGTAAGTAACGTAGAAGTATCCAAGTATGCATACGCGAAAGGGTTACTAAGTACACATCCTTTGGCCCTCCCCTCCTTCACCTGTCACTCCCACCCCCAAGAAATATCCACCTTTTGACACACCCCTTCCCCCCCCCTCCTAGTCCCCAAACAAATCACCCCCTCCCTCTTCCCTCCTCTCGAAAGAAAATAAAGAAAAAATAAAAGAAAGAAACATCGGAATGTCACAGCCACTTGCCAATGTGGTTGACAACCGCATCATAAGAATAACAACTGAACTTGAGAGTTATAAATACAGAAGCCATGTTGCCGCCCCTTCATTATCGTCAAAGTCTTGATGAGTCGGGAGGAAATGTGGTGGGTCTCTCTCTCTCTCTCTCTCTCTCTCTCTCTCTCTCTCTCTCTCTCTCTCTCTCTCTCTCTCTTCAAGCTTTAACTTGTCGTGCATTCTCTCTTCTGAATTTTACATTAAATTTTGTATCCAGTTCGAAGACTTCTCTGGGCGGTTGAATTGTAGTTTATTTAATATTGTTTAGGTAATAATAATAATAATAATAATAATAATAATAATAATTAATAAATTACCTTATTCCAAATCAGCATGGCCTGACACAAGACGATAATAATAATTAAGTACTTAATAATAATAATAATAATAATAATAATAATAATAATAATAATAATAATAATAATAATAATAAATTATCTTATTCCAAATCAGCATGGCCTGATACAGGACGATAATAATAATAATAATAATAATAATAATAATAATAATAATAATAATAATAATAATAATAATAATAATTACCTTATTCCAAATCAGCATGGCCTGACACAGGACGATAATAATAATTAAGTACTTAATAATAATAATAATAATAATAATAATAATAATAATAATAATAATAATAATAATAATAATACTATCGCATTCCGACAAATGCAGGAAACATTCTGCATAAAACTTTTTGGAAAAGATCAAAAATGACTCCCTCCTTTTGTAGATGACGCTACAAAACGCAGCCATTTTGAATGACAACTGCAACATTTTTAACGTCATTTATATTCCCCTACAGCAGTCAGTCCGTGGTGGAGTTTTTATTAGCTTTTATTCGAGAAAATAAAAGAAATTGAAATCCGGGTATAAAATGGATCCCGAACAAGTATCCTTTTCTAAAAGAAAAATATTTCCCTGCCACTTTTTGTTCATGTAGACGGTTTTTTTTTTTTTGGTGGGGGTGAGAGGGGGCGGGGTCGCCAATTAGTCGTGTCCTTTAGATATGGGAACTAAATCTTAGGTCGACTCTCTCGGGAAGCTTTCTCTTGATTGAGCTCTAAGAAATGACAAAGGCTTAGAAAAAATATATTGTGTTTTTTGTTCTTAATAGCGTAGCTTTAATATACAAGATGTAGGATATAAGACTCTTGTCCTTTTTTTGTATGATGACATTAAGCCCTTTCGAGCCATTAGCCCCCGTTGCTCATTAATGTTTTGTTCAGGGGTGTGTGTGTGTGTGTGTGTGTGAGAGAGAGAGAGAGAGAGAGAGAGAGAGAGAGAGAGAGAGAGAGAGGGGAGGTTCTATCTTATTCAATATATTTCTTGATCAGACAATTACAAAATTTTTATAAAAACAGGGAACTTCTTTCCTCTACAAGTTGTTTGGTTTCTCTCTCTCTCTCTCTCTCTCTCTCTCTCTCTCTCTCTCTCTCTCTCTCTCTCTATATATATATATATATATATATATATATATATATATATATATATATATGTGTGTGTGTGTGTGTGTGTGTGTGTGTGTGTGTGAGAGAGAGAGAGAGAGAGAATGAATAAAAATAGGGGCCTTCTTTCCAATACAAGAAATATTTTGCGTTTCTCTCTCTCTCTCTCTCTCTCTCTCTCTCTCTCTCTCTCTCTCTCTCTCTCTCTCTCTCACACACACACACACACATGGAGAAAATCCTTGAAACCCACCAAATTGAAACCCTCGCATACTGAAGAGCCTTTTTCCATCCCTCCTCCTCCACAGGTCAGTTTCTTTCCGAGGTGGAGCGGCACGAGGACGCTGCTGATCACTATGTGAGGGCAGCCCAACTCGCTCCCTCGGAATACGAGATTATCTTCAACGCCGCCAACACTCTGCGGCAGGCAGGTCGGAATAAGCAGGCAGAGGAATACTACCGGTTGGCAGTCCACCTCCGACCTCAGGTAATACTCACCTCTTGAGTTTCAAGGCTGGATGAAGCCAGGTGGTTGCTTCGTGGTTTGATTTGTTTGCTGAATAACAACTAACAAGCAACAGTTGTTTAGGGATGCATTGTCAAACTACTGAGAAGAAAATAGTAAGGATATGATAAAACAATTTAATAACGCGCCTTTATTTTTTCACATGGTTTAGTCTCAACAGCTGTAATTTAACAAAAGGTCAGCAACTGGAAAAGTATAGTAATTTGACAAAAAAGTCAGCAGCTGGAAAAGTGTAGTAATTTGACAAAAGAGTCAGCAGCTGGAAAAGTATAGTAACTTGACAAAAGAGTCAGCAGCTGGAAAAGTATAGTAATTTGACAAAGGAGTCAGCAACTGGGAAAAAACAAAAACATGAATGAAACGGACATCTTACATTCATTTTTCAGTGTTTAGTCAGTATAGAAGTACCCACAATCTAAACAAATGAAATTTATTAGAAGAGTCAATAACTGGAAAAGTATATTGTCAGCAACTAGATAGCAAATAGTAACAAAATAAAACCAACAGTTGTCAATGTTTAGTCAGTACAGAAATAGCGACAATCTAAGCAAGTAGAATTTACAAGATAAATTAAATGTACATATCACATTGCGTTCTTTTAATAATGTTTGATTTACTTACAATTTGCCACCGTTTTTTTAAGGAAGTATCTTATTAAACTGCTGAAGCAACTGTCTGTTTCATAATGCGAAAATTACCATTTTGAAAGTAAAGAAAGAACCTGTTACACTCGTAAGTTTCATCTCAGTTGATTGTGTATTTGTGCAATTCTCTCTCTGTCTAACAGTTCTCTAATATTGCTAAAATAGTTGGATTTTATCTTTTGTTGATTTGTTGATTTTTGTTTGTATTTTTGTTTATATTAACCTACTTTCACTCCTTTTTGCTGATTTCCACTGTACTCATATATACAAACCTAATTTTTGAAATCTTGCTTTGCGAATTAAAGAAACTTTGGGTTTAGTTCATGATGTCAGGGGTCATAATAAAAACGATGATAATAGTGAGTGTAACATTAGTTATAAGTGTTGACCTTTTTGGTATTGGTAACATCAGGATGTTTTCCGTTTCTCCTAGGAGGCTACGTCACACATGAACCTTGGAGCCATGCTTCACGTTAACGGGAAGCTCTTGGAGGCCGAGTCGAGCTACCTGGAAGCCCTCCGGCTGAAGCCAGACGACTCGATAACCCGGACCAACCTGCAGAAGTTGAGGCACCTCTTAGCCAAGAAGGGCATCAGCCCGTCAAGATAGCAGCCCTCGGCTTCCCGAACAGAAGAAATAATCAAAAGAAAGCGTGTCCCAAGCATCTCGGCGCAAGCAGGTCACTGGGAAGCATCAGGTGATAAGGTAGATGGATCCTCGGGAGTATCTCTTCGCGGGCGAGAATGTGTTGTCAAGAGAAGGAAAGCGTGAAAGGCACTCAACATCTTGACCGGTCGACATCAAATTTTTTCTTTTTATTGCCTGACAACGAAGCTGGAGAGATACGAGTACTCAGAAAGGATTGGCCCAAGCCAGGTAGTCAGTCCTGCCATCCGTCTGTCTGTCAGGATCCAGACGCTGAAAGAAAAGTGAAGAAGATATGGTTATGGGGACAATTTGATTGACTCGTCAAAGGTTGTCGTTGTACTGGATAGGTATTTTTGGTGATAGTATAGAAAACAGCACACACCTTTCCTGAGTCAGCGTTATTGTGTCAAAACACCTAGTACAGTAGAAGATAAAATCTGGGCATTCACTATTCTGCAGTAAAAAATAAAATAATAGAAATGCGAGTGTTTCAGCTGATCTGCTACAGTTAATCCTGAATTCTTTGTATAGTGCCTGAATTGATCGAATTGGGAAATAGCAATCCTTGGTGGGTTAACGATCAAACATCTTTTGCAATCTCTGTGGCTACAACGTTCCTTGAGAAAAAGGATATGAATCAGGCTGTGATAATTGCAATTATACAGAATTACCTCAAAGGGTCATTAAGATTTCGTAGATGGGACCACGGTCTAAGAATGTCCCAAAAAATAATATCAGTTGTAAGAACATAACTTTCCATTGAGTACCCGAGACATAATATAAAGCCAAGTTTTTATTTTTTTTTTTTTTTATTCTGATGATCTGAAGGGCTAAAGAAATTCATGAATGACTTTAGCTTCGATACCTGTAAAGTTTTGCTGTTAATAAGGAACTTCATCAATTCACTGTTATGAATTTTCTTCCTGGATATTCCCAGTGCCTTAACATACCACAGTGCCAAATGTATACCAGATCAGGGAAAGTGCCAATTATTAAAACTCCCATATGATCAACTAGAAATGTAATAAACATTATATCAAACGGACGACAAAAATTAAGTGCCAAATTTTCCATAATCTCTGGTATATGAATATATGAAGTATTTAGTGTATAGTATCCATTCCAAACACAATTCGCCTTGAGAACTGAGCTCCAGCAAAGCGATCAGCAGTACATGTATATCATTTTGTGACTGAATTATCTAACAGTTTTCAAATCGCAAAACGTATGCTGCAATTGTTATCTAAGCCACAGTATAATAGGTACTTATACGGAAGAGCCTAAAAAATTTCGTTGAGCTTATGGGACATAAGGTATGACTCGACTTGAAATGGAAGATATTCATATATTTACCAATAAAGTTTTCATACCACGAATGACTCAGTACCAAGGTCGTTGAACAAGAGTCTCATGGGAAAAGAACACTGTACCCACTTCCCCCTCTCAAGATAAGTGAGCCCAGATCTATATTGGTATGTGCCCAGGAAGCGAAAGGTAAAGAAAATACCCTGAGGTATCTCGTTGACCCATGCATCTACATTCCAGTGAGAGTATTATGATAATATGAACTGTGATCAAAAAAGGTTGTGGTATCACGTTTCTGCAAAAGTCTCTGAAAGGCGAGAGAGAGAGAGAGGAAAAAAAAAAAATGAGTGCTGCCGCTGAACACCTCCACCCCAATACCACCCGCCTGCAGCACTTTATTTATAGTCGCTGGGGAGATTTTTTTTTTTTTTTTCTGTGAGTTTGAGTCGCTGTGATGAACGACTATTTGGATAAGAGAATCGCTGAATGAGGCGATTTATCCCAGCGACTCCATCCTGTGACGAGGTGTTACGTAAATCTTTATTATATAATTTTTTTTCCTTATTTCATTACAATTCTCTTCCCCTGGAATGGACGGGAGTAGGAGTTGCTACTCCGAGTAGGAGTGATGAGGAAAAATGTTGTGATCACCCAGCCAAAACATTTTTATAGCAATATTCAATTTTTTTCCTATGGATTTGTATAAAAGAAAAAAATATATTTAATATAAAAAAACAGGAGGTTGTTGACAGGATTCTCTTTTTAGCTTAATATTTTTTGTAAATATTTTCAACACAATTGTTTTTTGTTTCATTACATAAAATGAAATGAAAAATATCTCTGCTGCATCAACAGTAGTAGTCTTGGTCAATTAACAGTAATCAGTAATTACCACCAAATAATCACGATAGAGAAATAAACCAATGGATTTCATTTACGATTGTTTATAGTTGTTGTTGTTGTTTACACTTCCACGCTGGTCAAACGTATGGAAATTTATCAACGCCAACCACACTTTCAAACCGCAGTTATTATTCCCTTTTTTGTTGTAGTCATGAAAAAACCAATTTAATAAAGTGTATAGGTTATAATTTATCTGTATATGTGCAATATGGAATTTTTGTGATGCCCGGTGCTGGCGGTGTTCCGGTGTAACGATAGGAGAAGGAGGCCCCTAGACCGGAAGTGAGATTTAGGAGAGCGCTCGTGTGTGTGTGTACATAGAAGAATGAGCTCGTTGGCCGACGGCGCCAACTAGCGTACCAAGGAGTGAGAGTAAGACTTTCAGGGCTGGATTTGTGAGGGGAGTGATATCAGATGCCAGAGGACGGAGATTTCATGGAACCGAAGGAGAGACTCGTCCAGCGAAGTGCCAATGAAGACGTGGAACAGTGGAACAGACCCTAGGAAAGCCACTGAGGGAGGGAGGCAGCGTTCGAGAGCCGAGTAGCTGTGAGGCAAAATGGTTGCTCTAAGAAGCCGCAAGCGAGACCGAATAACGCAGGCGCAGACGCTGCTGGTGGCAGTTGTTGGTGGCCCTGACTCCTGCTGGGTCTTTCCTTAATTTCGCTGCCGAAAACCAGGATGTGTCTGCGTTTGCCTCATTTGGTCTTCAAGGGTTGAAGTTTTTCTATCTGCCTCTCTCTCTGTCTTTGAATCCTTCGTCTAGCTCAAAGTAATAATAATTAAAAAAGAAGTAAATGGTTACAGTGTCACTGATAAACATTGTGATGAAATGTTCTCTAATGCCTTGTAGATGTTATGCCAAAGACTACGTAAATATGTTTCTTAGGTTCGTAAGAATTGATGCCTCATATTAATTAAATAATAATTATAACCCCAATGGGGAAATGACAGAAAATCAAAAGTAGTGTGCCTTTGGGGCGCGATGGACCAACAACGCTTCTGGCGGTTGACGGGCGTGTTGTGTGATCTTACCTCCCAGCTTTATTTATTCCACTTACCGACTCAATCATTAGCTGTAGCGGAGCCTTGACCTTTGAGGATTTCTCGACATGTGACCTGCCCATCAATGGCGCTTCCTTCCGTCCCACAGCGCAACAGCAGCAGAGAAAAACGCCTGGTCTCGGAGCAATTGCGGCCGTGGGCCGCAGGCCACCGAAGAATTCGAATTGCGTGTGGCGCATCCTATATCAGTGCCCAGGCGGCAGCAGCAGCAGCAGCATCAGCCAGCCGATTTCTTGAAGCGAAATGGAGGAGGTTGCTGGCAGAACCTCCCTTTTTTTTTTATATTCAAAAGTCACCATCGAACGAAAATGAATTCTTAATTACACGGTCCGCAAAGACCGGTTGCTGTTGAAGTCCAAAAGCTAGAATGAAAAACAGATTTAAAAAATAAAAAAAAGGCCCACAGACCTTTTATCACCCTGACTCCAGAGTTCTGTAATGACAGTTGATCACGTGATGTGCCTTTTGCCGTGGCATGGCCATGGCCCATGGTGACGTCTCCAGGGTTGATCTGTGTATTGCTCCGGATGGGATTTTCCCCCTTATGGGAAGTCGTCGATGATTGGCTTGCCGTGATGTTACTTGAGGTCATTTGCTCAGCTTAGTCAACTGTTGAATTCAGTCCGCCTTGTTGGTCCATCACGCTCTTATGAGTTATTATTATTATTATTATTATTATTATTATTATTATTATTATTATTCATTTTTGTTTTTTTATCAATTCTTTTACTCCTTGGCTGTGTTGCTTCCTCTCTCTCTCTCTCTCTCTCTCTCTCTCTCTCTCTCTCTCTCTCTCTCTCTCTACTTAAAAATGATCGCGAGCTAAAATTCTTGCCTTTTTCATACATTGAATCAAATTTTTAAAGGAAATTATGTTCTGCATTATTATATAACATCGATAAGCATTTATAGCTGTTTCTACTCTTTAAAGATTTATGTCAGTATCAACAGTATTGCATGAGTGGTCTCAGAAAGTCGCTAAAAAATTATTCTGGGAGAAAGTCATCCCTATGCCTGCTCTCAAAACTAAGCTGGCATAAGGCTACCTTAATAAAAAAAAATAAATAACCACTGATTTTTTTTGTATCATTCCGGTTTGTAGTATTGAATAAAATGCGGACTCTGAAATACCTGTTGCGATTATCGTAACTGCCGAAATTGAGTGCTCGCCAGCACTTGCGAGCAGGAAGCATGCCTTTGAAAAAATTTTGATCGTCAGCCATGTTATGTATCTTTTCTTTCTTTCTTTCTTTCTTTCTTTCTTTCTTTCTTTCTTCTTCTTCTTCTTCTTCTTCTTCTTCTTCTTCTTCTTCTTTTTCCGCAGAATTATCGTCTTTCTAATGATTATTTATCAGTACTTACGGGAAATGTGCATGTGTTTTTCGTTAGCTTTTGTGATAGTGTCTGTTCTCAATTTTTTTTTATTTCGTGTCCAGTTTTTTTTCCTGACTTCTGCATTTATTGTTAGAATGACTCTTCTCTATAAAAAAGTATCCAGGTTTTTATGTGTATTTTTATTTTGTTTTCTTATTGTTCTGCGTTTTTGTTACTTCCTTTTTCAACAGGAAATAAAGACTTTGTTTTTAATGCTGGTGTTTTGTTATCCACCTCTCGAGAGAAAGTAAACTAAAGTTTTTAAATAATGCTTAAGGGAAGACTAAATATTAGCCTACTATAGTTACACCTTTTCCAAATCTCGTCCATTTTCTGTGACCATACCATGTTTCGCAAGTTAAATAGCCGTGATTCACTGCTTAGAACAGTACAGGAGTTTCACCTATAGCCAGAGCGTGATACCTCCAACCTTTGCACCACTTAACTGTATTTCTCGATGATGGTGCAGAAGTGAAATCAGTCATTTTGGTAATGTGTAACTTTTCAACCACTGGAAAAAATGGCAAGAATGAGCAAGTGTTATTTATATACCTTGCGTGTGTATGTCGTCAGCGATTAGAGTCTATGCGAGCCGTCACTGAGTTTACTATGGAGTATACTCTGTATGCTAAAGAGTCGAGGAGTATACTGCCTCAGACGACAATACACAGCCAGCTAAACAAAAGGACGTATTCGACTCAATTTAACATGAAGATGCAGTGGAGTGAAATGCAGACGAAACAGAAAGGTAAACGAACATAATTATGCATACATACGTACGTACATACACTTTTATGCATTAAATATATATATATATATATATATATATATATATATATATATATATATATATATATATATATATATATATATATATATATATATATATATATATATATATATATATATATATATATGTATGCGTGCGCGTGAGTAATTGTAATCGTAATTATACTGTAATTACCACGATGCCCTCTTAACTTCTTGATTTATTCACAGTTTTTACCCACGCTTGTCACCACAAATCCTTAAAGATTACAATGACAAACCCCCACCCCCCAAAAAAAAGGATGTCCATAACATGATTCGAACCCATATTCGATATATCAGAACCAGGTCACGTTAACCCGCCTTTGTGATATGTACATTTTACATGGGTATTGCGTATATATATTTGTATATACCCTGTATGAGACAATAATTGCTAAATTATGGAAAGCAGTGTACCACGATCATACTTGAACATCAGGAATTTAGAAATAACTTAAATATATTGTTACTGATAGGCGTTAATAACAACTTTCTATATGAATAAAATTAACGAATGTTATTACGAGCAAATATCGCCAGGTAATTAAAAGTTTCACCTAAATTAAGAAAACTGAAGGCAGCTCAACCAAGCAACGTGGATTCATTCATTATATGCTACAATTCATTCACCTTACTTTTACGGTTGCCCTATGAGCAAGAGCCCGTGCTGGCACAAAGCCGGGTTAATCGACGGACAAGAACGGTTAAACTGCCACTCACGGTCTGACCTGAACTTCAAAACAGCCTCGTCCAGTAATCACACCCCAGTCTACGTCTGGTGTTAATCGTGTGTAGTTGCTTTTCCAGTATGGATGTGAAAATAGAGATTACTTCTTCATACGCGACATATTATCTTTAATCTGTTCAACATTATTCTGGGGAATCAAAAAATATCGTGTTCGAACTGTTCGCAAACAAACGACAGAGAGAATCTCCCCCACTGCAGCACTGAACCGGTGAATTCATTCGCTCGTATAGAAAGCAAACATCACTCCATAGGATTTACGAGTCATTATCTACTGAGCCAAGGTTAAATCACGGGTAAGCTGATTGTTTTTAGAATGTTCTGAAATCGCTTTTAATGTTTTCTAAGATGGCGTACATATCCCCATGCGCTCACGATTCTTGATAGAAATGCGAGTTGCAGTGTCATTTTAATAAATAGTATTTAGAGTTTCGAAGTTCTGAAAGAACGA
>NC_089795.1:51800466-51812966 GCF_040412425.1 Macrobrachium rosenbergii
GTAGTGTGCTTTCGGCCCCTAGCTGCGACCTCTTTCGTTCCTTTAACTGTACCTCCTTCCATATTCTCTTTCTTCCATCTTACTCTCCACCCTCCACAATTAATTCATAGCTCAACTACGAGGTTTTCCTCCTGTTACACCTTTCAAACCTTTTATGTTAATTCCTGTTTCAGCGCTAAATGACCTCACAGGTCCCAGTGCTTGGCCTTTGGCCTAATATCTATATTCAGTTTAGTTCAGACAATGCGCTTTTAATTAAGGGAGGAATCTGAAAATATAAGGGACAATAAAGCTTTAAGTATATCTCGGAACAGATATATTAAAGGCTTTATTGTCCTTTTTGTCTCTTAACAAGAACGAGAAGGATCATATAGCGACACTACGGTCAGAGCAACAATAAAGAACTAAAACCGGCTGGCTTGTCTGTCCTGGGATAAGGAAGGATTAAGATCATTTTTGGAAAGAAATTTTGAAAATTCATTTATTTACTAGTTTTTGCTGGCACTGGATACCACACATTTTAATTTTGAGGAAAAATTTGGGGTTAAGACAGCAATAAGCCCGCTCTCGAAAACTACCAGCTTTATAAGTTTCCCAAGTAGAGGAAAGAATTGTATCCTCCAAAAGAGTCAGCCACGTATATCAGTAACGGGTGCGCTAAATTTGATTAAACTTTACAGAGCAGGAGGAGTTAATTATTTATTGCTCTGTACTGGAAACACCAAAAATCAATAATTAACCCCCTCTGCAAGTCTTCTGTTGCCTACATATGAGGTTTTTATAATACTCTGGTCCTTTCCCAGTTAATTCTTTGATCTTAAACCCAGTTATATTGACTGCCACATTGAACAGCGTTGTTAAATTATATATTATTTGAAATTCATTAATTCGTACTGGCTCAATCCTTCCAGTTACCCCCACAACTTTTAGACGTTGAATAAACTTTAATTCTACGGGTATTTACACAGTGATCCCATCCGTACCGTTACTTAGCAACTAGTGCTTGCTAAAATCAAGGAAAAATTACCAAATGACTAGCCGATCTCGTTCCATACTCCCACTCTGCTATTTGTATGGGTAACGTTATGTAATTATATCGATTGCTTGACGATATATGCTACTAAAAATATTCAGAAACATAGTACTATTCGTAAGGTTTGTGCTACCCACAGAGAAGCTAATATTAGCGTTTCTCTTCAAGATGATATTTCATCAGTCGGTGTTAACTCTTTCCTAACAGCGGAAATTACCGAATTAAACGAAATTTGTGAAATGACGTATTTCACCATCATTCCTAAATTGCAGTTCAGTAGAGAAATTCCCTTATTCACCTTCAGCGCTTGCGTCAAACGAATCTGTGCGTTTTACTCTTTTTTTCTGTTGACATTTAAATTTTATTTTTTGACATTTCCTCAATCAAATCAAAACCAGCCACCTTCCACATTGTAATTCTACTCTGTGATTCCTAAACGTACCTTGAGGTGCTGCGATACCACACTACTCAGTTCCTGAGATAGTTAATAAACCCTTACTACGTAACTGTGGAACCAGAGGAATTTCCTTGTTTTCATTGTATAACCATGTAACAGTTTTTTAGTAGGTGTTATGGATGCATATTCGACGCTTGTGATCATGAGTTCAGTAAATGGTTGTAATTTAAATTACTTTCTAGCTTTATCAATACGTTTTAATTAAGCTATGAAGTTGGATTTCCTCATTTCATCAATTTTATGATTACTCCCTCCATTTGTTTAATTCTCCAGGCTGATTTTGCATGTATTTAACATTTTAACATTAGCTGATTTGATGGATTGTCTTTCATCTCTCTCTCTCTCTCTCTCTCTCTCTCTCTCTCTCTCTCTCTCTATATATATATATATATATATATATATATATATATATATATATATATATATATATATATATATATATATATATATATATATATATATATATATATATATATATATATATACTGTATATATACTGTATATGCTGTATATATAAATAACTATATCATATATATATATATATATATATATATATATATATATATATATATATATATATATATATACATTTATACATAAATATATCTATATCTACATCATTATCTATATATATATATACACACACACCACATGAGTGTGTGTGTGTTTATAAGGAAGAAAATATCAAAATAATAAGAAAAGCTTAGACACGCGAGCCCATAGTCCATTCACCGGCCATCCTTCAAACAATTTCTGCCAATGACCGCTTGCTATTCCTCTTCTTCTTCTTCTTCTTCCAGAGTGAGACTCCACAGCCATTTCTTGTGGGCCACAAAAAGCGTCTTTGGGGCGTCGTTCCATCACCCTCACATGACCAGATTATAGTTTTGGACCTCATTGGGGGTGTGTTGGGGAGCCACTGAAGCGTCAAGACAAACACACGCTTACAAACACACAGACATACACACACTCTCTCTCTCTCTCTCTCTCACACACACACACACACACACACGTAGACGAGAAACGCGAGCGAGCTTCTGTGCATAAGCTAGGCAGCCGGGTAACAGATACAATCAACCTCAACTGTCTGTTTTTCTGTCCGATTCCACTCTGTTTCCTCGTTGCCCTCCGGCAGCGTTCCGATGGTTCTGTCTGTGTCTTTAACTGTCAGTCTGGCCGTCCGTTCGTCCGTCTGTCAAGTTTTCTGTCGTGCAATTCTTCGGCAGGTTTTGTGAGTTTGGACAAGTTGACATTTTTCACTAAAGTTACGTATTATTACGGTATCTTAGAAGTTAACAAGATGTACTCTTACTGTCATTTCACTGCTCGCGTGCTCACTTGCATGCATACGCACAGGCACGCACAATAAACACGCACACCAACACTTAAAAACACACGTACACACATATATATATGTGTATATATATGTATATACTAGCTGACCAACCCGGCGCTGCCCGGGAAACCCTTGGAGAACTCAGAAAAATTTTCCTGCATCTCCTTTGAGTTGTTTTGTCTTGTAAAGTATGTGTACTATCACTAAAAATGCTTTTCTTTTCTGTCTTGAATTCATCATTTTAAATAAGCATGATATATACATATATCTGGGCACTTATTTTATTAAAATGATGAGAGAGAGAGAGGGAGAGTATAACTTGATGCCTAACCCCATTCATAAAGGGAATTTATAAATGAGAAAGAGAGAGAGAGAGAGAGACTGCAGGCATGAATTTGCTTGTAATAGTTAAAAACCTCATAGATAGATTTCGCTCCAAATTGTTTGAGTAATGCCTTAAGAGAGAGAGAGAGGGAGAGAAAGAGAGTTTGGTGGAGGTGGTTGCATGATGTTGAAAGTGTTGGTGTGTGTGTGTGTGTGTGTGGTGGTGGTTTTGCCAGACTGTCCGATAATTAATTTCTGACCCCATTTAAACCGACTTTATAACAAAATGCGTCACCGTAATGTTACAAAACAGTCACTATACCGACTTCTGAAGCTTTCGTTTTTACAAAGAAGAAACGAACGAATAAATGAGGAAATTCCCATTTGAACGAATAAAAAAAAGGAAATGCTGTGTATCCTGCACGTCAGGCTTAGCCAGCAACTACTACACATGCGCGGTTGCAGATTAGTCATACATTTGACACCACCTGGAAGAAAACCTGGAGCGATCAGGCAAAATTTACCATTAACCCATAGTGCAATTGGAGGAAAAGTTGATGGAATTGGTAAAAACGAAAATTTCTTTCAGTTTGTCTATATTTAATATCTGTCATGGGGATAGGGGATTTGATTTTGAGTTATAACCTTCTTGGGGTCACAAAGGGGCCACATGCCAAATTTTTTGTGGGTCTGTCAAGCAGTTCAGTCTTCTACAGTGGACAAACATACAAACATTCACTTATATGTATAAACACACACACACACACACACACACATATATATATATATATATATATATATATATATATATATATATATATATACATGTATATATATATATATATTATATATATATATGTGTGTATATATATCTATAATAATAAAATCTAAGCAGATTTTTTCTTGTTTGTCCTCCCCCGGATGAGAATAGGGGAGACATGACACAGCAACCCACCCCCTGCAAACTGGTTTGTCCGCCCAGGGTGGTGGCGGGGTAGGTAGGGGAACGGGAGGGTGGGGGAGACATCCACCCTCCTCTTGCAAACTTTTTTCTCCACCACGGGTGGGGAGGGGGTAGGTAGGGGATCGGGAGGATAGGGGAGACAGCAGCTCCGGGTTCCAGCGCGTGTAGCGCACGCCAGCAAGCTTGTATATGTATAATTCTTTTGATCCTTACCATTTTTTTAACTTGATTGCTTCAGTGATTCTATCCACATAGAAAACAGCATCATGCAATTGAAAATAATTTATCAGGCACTCCAAGAGCAAAATTAAGAAACGTAGTTGTCGAAGCCAAATATTCATAGCTGTTGAAGTCAAACATTCATAGTTGTTGAAGCAAAATGTTCTTAGTTGTTGAAGCCAAATTTTCATAGCTGTTGAAGCAAAATATTTATAGTTGTTGAAGCAAAATATTCGTAGTTGTTGAAGCCAAATATTCATAGTTGTTGAAGCAAAATGTTCATAATTGTTGAAGAAAATGTTCATAGTTTTTGAAGCAAAATGTTCATAGTTGTTGCAGCCAAATGCTCACATTTCTTGAAGCAAAATAATCATAGTTGTTGAGGCAAAATGTTCATAGTTGTTGAACAAAATATTCATAGTTTTATAAGCAAAATATTCATAATTGTTGAAGCAAAACTGATCTAATTTATCCGAATAAACGGCAACCGGTTGACTCTTACCTCTACGAACCACTTTTATGAAGACGGTTGATCCTGCGTAAGCAATAAATAATCATAGGAATATGAAATTGCCTCTGCTGCTAGACAAGAACTAATGTCATTCAAATTTACGTAATTCACCAATCTGAGCTTTTAGATCATTGAAATTTTAAGAGATCTGGTCTGGTATCATGGCTATTTGCGGATAGGAGTGATTCAATTGTGGGACAAGAAAATGGAAAATTCGTCTGTCCCAAGAATGAAAGAGAAGCCAGCTAGTAGGAAAAAATCATTTTCCTGAGAGAGAGAGAAAGAGAGAGAGAGAGAGAGAGAGAGAAAGAGAGAGACGTATGTCAAAGTGTACATCATCAGAGAGAGAGAGAGAGAGGGAGAGAGATGTAAGTCAAAATGTAAATTATCAGAGAGAGAGAGAGAGAGAGAACTGTGAATCAGAATGAAAATTATCAGCTATACTCTCTCTCTCTCTCTCTCTCTCTCTCTCTCTCTCTCTCTCTCTCTCTCTCAGTGGGAAGGAAGTAGCGAACCCTTCCGAAAAACGCACGCAGTCCATATGGATCAAAGACAGGCAGTTTCAATCGCAGACAGACTGCCGAATAATCCCCAGCCACCAGCACATAATTGGTCAGCCAGAGAAGCACCACCTGGAGCACCTTTGGAGCACACACACACACACAAAAAAAGTGGTATCTCCTTAGCAACGTTTACCAAGCAAATCAGATGTAAAATGACTGCAATGGAGTCGTTATGCGGCCGAGGTTAGCGCTGCGCAATTATCTTTCAATTGAAAAGGTAAAATGCTAATCCACTTATCTCAGACGTATTCTGCTTTTAGGGTCGGTTGAGGTGTGAGGAAGCTGAGTGAGAGAAATGAGAAGGATAGAAATGAAGGAAAATGAAGTGATGGGGTACACTCATTGTTCAGGAGAGGTAGATTACCGTTTGTGTAGATAATAGACAGAAAATTTTAGACCACGTAAATGTGGAAAATGAATAATGTTCTTTGACTTGATAAGTTGGCCGCGGATGATCATTTTTCTGCTTGCGTCTTTCTTCCCACTACTCCCCTTTTCTGTCTTGATATAATCGCTATAAGAGCCATCGTTGTCACTCCTTCACCCGTGTATAAAAGATGGGTCTTTGGATTCTCTTTAGCAAGCATTCTCTTCGAGGAATTTTGCATATGTTATGACCGCGTGTGATTTTCAATTAGATTGATGACCTACTAAGTGTTTGTTCCGATTTTGTTGCAGTGTAATGTTGAACATTTAAACGTGTGCCTCCTTTCCATGAAATAAGATTTAGTCCCCTGTTGAGTTAAGAGCTCTTCACTTTATTTAATTACATATTTAGATTACCGGATGCATAATCTTTCCTGGAGCGTGGAAGCAAGGCTTGCAACCTCATCCCTCCTTGCAGAGAAGCAGAGGATCTTCATATAAGCAGCAATAGACTCCAGTAAATCCTGCAAAACTACGAAAGACCTTACACGAATCCCTCGGTGCGCATAAACGCAAGAAGAAGAAGCGTAGACCCACCCGTCTGATGAGGTCCTGCTTGCTTGCCGCAGGTCCCACTGGCCCGGCACCTTGCAATTATCAATGAACCAGTAGGGCAGGGCGCACGGGGAGGGGACGCTGTATAAAACCATCGAGGAAGACCGAAGGACGGCTGCTAGGAACGAGGAGAGGAGAGGAGAAGAGATGGCATCCTGGAAGACCCCTGCTAAGAGCCTTCCAAAACGCAACGAGTCGACTGCAAGCACCTATTCTTCCACGCCCGGAGGCGGACGGAGTCGGGAAGCAGCAGAATGGAGGGTAATTAATTGGTGAATATTAGAAAATAATAAGCGGCCGTGTTTCGATCCATCTTCACCATTATCATCGTTCTTGACAGTGGCATACACCATTTTTATTTACTCTCCGGCGCGGTTATCGCGATGCTGATCAGAAATGCGTCATTATCTCCCTTTGTCGTAGCGAGACGCTTTCAGTTTGTACTCTGGTAAAAATAAAATCGCGTTTGCTTGCAGTTTTCGTAAAATGATTATCTTTAAATGATGATGAAGAGGAGGAGGAAGATGAGAAGAGGGAAAGAAGGAGAGGATAAATGAAGAAGAGCAGGAGAAATAAGGTGTTAGAACGATAAGGATGTACAGAATCAGATAGTTGATAACATTTATTTTTCGGCCTTCTGAAGTTTCTAGGGCTGTCTGTTACGAAACCATCGTTACTTGTGGCGAAACTGCCATGTTTCCATCATTGACAACTTGACGGTATGAATTCCAAGGGCCATACAATACAGTAGTTTCCATTAACGATAACTGCTGCATGAATAACTATTTCCATTTTCTGATGACCAACGTTGCTTTTGATACACTTACCTAAATTTTCGGTACTCATTGTGACCCAACGCCGTTTGCACCTGAGCCCTTCTGTTTACTGCAAGTTTGTCATACTTAATATCTGTTTTCTTAGTAATTGCTCGTGCCAGTAAGAAAATGTGGCAGCAAATAGGATAAGTTGCTAAATAATCGAATTTAATGCATTTAAGTAGGTGTCATTCACTGAAATAACGACACACGTTTTAAGTCTGAATCAGCTAAGATAAAAATAAGAATAATAGAAGGGAAAAAATGAACTATGCTATTTACATTTAGTCTCTAATAATCTTTTCTTTTTCTTCATTTGCTAAGACTAGTAATGATATGTCTGAATAGGAAGAAAAATTTTTTGCTATGGACTCTTTAAGATGCAGTGTGTACAGATACCTATCTGCTCTCTAATTCTATTTCTAAATTCTATTGTCTTTTTGATTTCTGATTTTTTAAAGCTTCTCCAGGCAGCTGTTTTCGCTTTAAATTGAGCTAACATTAGAGTGGCACCGGCTCTTGCTCCAAAAGTCCGCAAAGAAGGCTAGGAAAGATCGCGTTGGTCACATTGCTAACCGTATTTCTTAATTAAACGGGGCATTTTGTTTCATTGTCTTAATTCTTCTCGTCTATTCAGTTAATAAATCTATATATTTATCTCAGCCGTAGCTGTTTTGAATGTTGTTCTTAATTTGCATCCCATTTCAAAATAGGCTGAATTAAAGGAGACAAGAGTAATCAGTAATTTTTTCTTACCTGTTTCAAAATTCATTCTCTTCGCTGGCTTTTCTACGAGTATTTTGTCAGCTAGTGCTTCCTGCGCTGAGGAATAAGACTTTTAATGCTCTTCGCTTGCTTTTAAATTCAGCTCCGTGTATATCCTGCTTCTTTACTTTGTAATTTCCATCAGGTTTCGGGTAGAAAAGAGTTCGTGGCTTTCTACTTGTATCTTAGGGTTTTTGCTACTGAAAATGCGCTTATACATTGGAGTTGAAAATCAGTGAATTTTAAGTGTCTAGTTATTAAAATTTTATACGTGTCTGGTAAGAAGTAACCAGTAAATGATACACACACACACATATATATATAGATATATATATATATATATATATATATATATATATATATATATATATATATATATATATATATATATATATATATATATATATATATATATATATATATATCACTTTATCAGATACGTACATCATTTTAATAACCACAATGCCCAACTAACTTCTCGTTTTCACAAACGAAGAAAGAAATGAAGATATTCCTTCCTCATTTGGAAGAGGCCTTGTGGTGACAAGCGCTTTCAAAGTGTGAAGAAATCGAGAAGTTAGGGATCATTTTGCAGTTAAATTTACATTAAAACATATATATATATATATATATATATATATATATATATATATATATATATATATATATATATATATACTGTATATATATATACATGCATATATAAAAGTGAATGTTTGCATGTTTGTCCTCTATAGAAATCCGAACCGCTTGACAGACCCAGACAAAATTTCAATGGCCTGTATGTCACCCCAGAAAGGTCAAAACTCAGAATCAAACCCCTACCCGTGACAAACATACAAACACAGACAAAACAAATGAAATGTTCTTTTTTTACCGGTGCTGTTCATCTTTTCCTCAGTAATCTTATGGGAGCCACCAGTAGCCTGGGCGGAAAACCACCACCTTTTCTGTTGGTGACGCTAAACTCCCCTCTCTGCAAACCCTATAATCAGTTTAGTACATTCAAAAATTTAAACATGTTTTTGAATGTATTAGAATTACTTTCATTCAGTCATAAAGCAATGTAATTCAAAATATAACTTCTACCACCACACCTGCCAGCCCTTACAGTCATCGCCACAGATAAAAGTACTAACAGACAAAATGCTTCTGTGACAGAATTACCTCCTCATTAAAAAATTACTAGCGCCGAAATGACCACATTTTTTCCAGTCTTCATCTTAGCCAAACATATCCAAGTCGTACCCTGCCAATAAAATACAAATTCTTAAGTGCCTTGTGGTATTACCATCATCATATCTAAGTACTTAATCCACAAAAACTTCGTAGTTACTGGCATAACTCAGGAGATCAAGAGCATTCATCGCCAAGACGGAACAAATCCATTACCATCCGCGCATGCGTACTAGCAGACCAAATGCTTCTGTGGCAGACCTACCCCCTAATTAAAAATTACTCGCGACGAAATTACCACATTTTTTTCAGTGCTCATCTTAAGCAAAACGTATCTTAATTATACCTTGCCAATAAAATAAAAATTATTAAATACCTTGCGGTATTACCATCATCATTTCTAGGTACTTAGTCTACTAAAAAAACTTCGTAGTTATGGGCATAATCTTGGAGATAAAGAACTACCGTTCATCCTGTTTAGCCTACAACAATAAGCCCCTTATAACATTAATGTTTGGTCAGAATTTACGCGAATATTGATCAGAATTTATGATAACTATTAATATAATTATTTATTACCTCGATAAAATCAACATTGAATCAACCTGTATTGATATTTGTATAAGTCGAGACTAAACAAATCCATCACCATGCGTGCATGAGTATTAGCTACTGGCTAAACCCGGCGTGCGTGTTGTATGTTGTTTCATTTTTGTTTTTCTTCGTTCCAATGCGAATTTCCTCATTAGTGCGTTAGTTCCTTCTTCATTTTCACCTTCGGAAATCGCTATAGCGGAATGTAGATCATTACATTTGGAAATCTTTTCCGAAAGGCATTTGCAGAATTTACGTTTATGGAGGGTAATTGTATATGATGAAAACAGGGATTAAGTGAAGAAAGTCAGTAAGGTTTACTTTGGTAGGAGTGGGATAAAGAACATTGCCACTGCAAGTCAGTCATTCTTTCTCTCTCTCTCTCTCTCTCCTTTCTCCATTTTAATCAGGTATATTATATATGCTTGATATATATATATATATATATATATATATATATATATTATATATATATATATATATATATATATATATATATATATACTATATATATATATATATGTGTGTATATATATTTATATATATCATGTATATATATTTATTTATCTATTTAAAGCACGGCAAAACATTTCAGAGGAGGTGAGGGAAAATTTTTCTGAGTCCTTCAGAGTTTTCCCGGACAGTGCTGGGTTGGTCAGCTAGTGTGTGTGTGTATATATATGTGTGTGTGTACTTCAGATACAGTAAAATAGTACTGACCACTTAGTTCAAATACAATTAATCATCTTTGTTTGGATAGTTCAAATACATAATAATAATAATAATAATAATAATAATAATAATAATAACACACACACAACAGATGTATTCTGAAGTTCTACTCGTGTCGCTGACCCCTGCCGTTGTGACGCCATATTTCATTAAAAATCCATCAATTAGTGTAAAATCGGTCTAAGATGGAAAAAAGATAATTAGAATTAACACACACATATATATATATACTGTATATATGTGTATATATATATATAAATATATATATATATATATATATATATATATATATATATATTTATATATATATATATAAATATATGTATATATATATATATATATATATATATTATATATATATATATATATATATATATATATATATATATAGAGAGAGAGAGAGAGAGAGAGAGAGAGAGAGAGAGAGAGAGAGAGTCAGGATTTGAATTTAAATATTAGAGACCTTGTATATTGAAGAATAATGCTTACCACTTTATTTCCGTTATCCACGACTGTAAAACTTATGTCTATTTATCGGGCTTTCACAAAGACATGCACACACTTACACACATACATACGTAATTCACACGCCGGAATAGTTTGCATGATGTATAAATATATATATATATATATATATATATATATATATATATATATATATATATATATATATATATATATATATATATATATGTGTGTGTGTGTGTGTGTGTGTGTGTGTGTGTGTGTGTGTGTGCTATCTAGTTTTTTGTACAGAATTAGCCTACTCATGTTACTTACAAAAGAGATAATCTTGATCCCAAGGCGACTTACAAAGCATTACTTTGGAATTTTGTTTCCCGCTTTGTTTTCCCTGACTCTCATAATCCCTATTTATCGCATTCTGCATGGTCAGATCCCACCGCCCAACGCCCCCCACCTCCACTACCCATTTCTCCTTGGCTAGAGAAGGGCAAATTTCGGCCTTCGTGTTCTAAAGAAAAATCCCTCTACAGCATACTCGCCATATTCGTCCCAGGCTCAGTTAAAAGGGTTTTTTTGGGAGATGAAAGTCCCTGGTTCAAAAGTGATTGAAGTCCCGGCCTAAAAACATGGAAGCCCCTGCTTAATGAATAAAAACCTCTGCTTAAGAAGATGAAAGTCCCTTCTTAAAAAGATAAAAGTCCCTACTTAAAAAGAGGAATGTCCTCGATTACAATTAAAGTTCCTTGTTAAAAAATTAAAGTCTCTACTTAAAAATGAAAGTCTGTTTAAGAATATGCAAGCCCCTGCTTAAAAATGGAAGTTCTCGCCTAAAAATGAAAGTTCCAGTTTAAAATTGAATCCCTGCTCTGAAAAATTCAAAATCCCTGCTTAAATCAGTGAAAGTTCTCACTTAAAAGATGAAAGCCTCTGCACAAGAAAAATTATAGTTCCTACTTTAAGTAATGAAATTCCCTGCTTAAAAATGATACTCACTGCTTTTAGAATAACATTTCCTGCTTAGGAAACTGAAAATCCGTGCTTAAAAACACTTAAATCCCTGCTAAAAAAAATTGAAAATCCCTGCACAAAAAAATTGAAACTCCCAGCTTTAAAAAATGTTTCTGTAAAACGAATCGCCCGTGATCATACTTATGAACAAATGGTCAAAATTTGAAGATGATCTTACTCACGAGTTAAAAAATATGATCTTACTCATAAGTAAATGGTCGAAGTTGAGGCTCGAAAGTCCCAGAGTGAGGGGACAGAACAGCACGCGACTTCTGTTGGTGAATTAGTTTGTTTAGACTAATTCTTTACACCTGCTGAAGGTAACTGACAGCTAGCCCCCAAAAAAAGATTATGCTTTAATTATATCTCTTTGTGTATGAGAGAGAGAGAGAGAGAGAGAGAGAGAGAGAGAGAGAGAGAGAGAGAGAGAGAGAGAGAGAGATGGTAAAACGTTACAAATAAACCGTATGATATTAGCGTTTATTTTATTTAAAATTTTACATTGAACATCTAGACTTCATTCATTACTAGATTATAGTTATTACGCTTGGGAAAAG
>NC_089795.1:51820466-51945466 GCF_040412425.1 Macrobrachium rosenbergii
AACAACAATTGAAATCAATACATAGGACTCAGTAAAATTATTAATGTTAAAATATAGATACTAAACCGAAACATAAAAGTTAAAACCAAAGGACGAAGAGTATCTTAAGCAATAAACAGAGGGGCAGAAGAAGACTGACTATTCAAAGATGCCAGTCTTCTTCTGCCCTTCTGTTTATTGCTTAAGAGGTCTCTCGTCTTTTTGTGCCCTTCTTGGTCACTCAGTTTTCTTTCTTGAGGCGTTAGGTTGGTTTTAATTTTAGGTTTCGGTTTTAATATCTATATTTTAACACTAATAATTTTACTGAGCCCTATATATTGATTTCAATTGTTGTTATTTTTTATTTTAGCCATGATGATGAAGTCATCTTGGAAAGTTGGCTGAAATAAAGCTGAACATGCATCACCTCCTTTTGTCCTCTTGTTTGTTCTATGTATCCGCTTGCTAGAAGTCAACACTTTCCCGATTACACACACACACACACACACACACACACACACACACACACACACATATATATATATATATATATATATATATATATATATATATATATATGTGTGTGTGTGTATACTGTATGTTTGTATATGTGTGTGTACACCTTTTTGTATAACAAGACCAACATTATAACAACAATAATGAAAAAATTTTAGCGGTCTTTTTTGAGAACGGTAATGGCGGTAATGAGACAAGACAGTCAACAACAGAGGACTGTATAAAGGATATAAAACCTTCCCTGAAACTCTTAATAACTTCCCGTTAGTGACGGTTCAATTTAAACCAAATACAATTCCTATTTACAGTCAAATGCCGTGTTATGAAGGAAGTGCATGATTGGTTTCACTGATGCATCCAGTGAAGATTCAGAAACCTTTTTTTTTATTATTACCTGGCGGACCAGGTATATACACCTGTGTATACACGGCGGAAACGGCTTTCAGTTCGGTCATCCCTGAAGTGGTGTGCTTAATGATGCGCACATAGGAAAGAAAAAATGATCTCACCTTCCTTCTACATCTGTTCCTGAATTCTGCCTCGACGAAATCAAAATCAAAAAGGAAGAAAGAGGAAAAGATGGAGAACTTTGTATTAAAGCTCACTTCTTCCTGAATTCTTCCTGGACGAAATTTAAATCAAAAGGAAGAGACAGTGGATAGAGATGGAGAATTTTGTATGAAAACCTCACTTTTCCTGAATTCTCCTGACAAAATTTAAATCATGAGGAAGAGAAAAATAGATAAAGAAGGAGAATTTTTGTGTCGAAGCTCACTTCTTCCTGATTTCTGCCACGACGAAAATTAAATCAAAAGGAAGAGAGAGAGAAAAGATAGAGAACTTCGTATTAAAACCCCACCTCTTCCTGAATTCTTCGTGGACGAAATTTAAATCAAAAGGAAGAGAAAGTGGATAAAGATGGAGAATTTTGTATCAAAAGATCGCTTCTTCCTGAATTCTGCCGCTACGAAATTTAAATCAAAAGGAAAATACAGTGATAAAGAGGGAGAATTTTGTATCAAAAACTCACTTCATCCTGAATCCTTCCTGGGCGAAATTTAAATCATGAGGAAGAGGAAATGGGTAACGAAGGGGAATTTTGTGTCAGAAGCTCACTTCTTCCTGATCCCTGCCTCGACGAAATTTAAATCAAAATGAAGAGAGAGAGGAAAAGATGAAGAATTTTGTATCAGAAACTCACTTCCTCCTGAATTCTTCCTGTACGAAATTTAAATCAAAAGGAAAATAAAGTGGATAAAGAGGGAGAATTTTGTATCAAAAGCGCACTTCTTGAATTCTTCCTGGACAAAATTTAAATCAAAATGAAGAGAAAGTGGATAAAGACGGAAAATTTCGTATCGAAAGAAGAAAATTTAATCTATTTCTTTACTAAGTGAACTTGCAGGGAAAGTTGTCAATGACTATACGTGAAATGGCCTTTGCTTACTTTCCGGTTATATGAAAATTCGGAGAATCTCCGGTCTACATCCGTCTCATAATAGTCACGAAAGAAAGAAAGAATGAAAGGAAGACAGAAAGAAAGAAGGAAGCAAGCAAGGAAGACACATAAAGGGTTCATGGTAATAAAGTGAACAGTTAGGTAAAAAAATAAATAAAAGGCTTCCCTAATCATTGTACTCAGTGTTATTACATCGATACGCCATTAAGCAACTAAAATTCTACACAGTGAATAACATACCATAACAATATCATAGCAGGTTCTCTTATGTAAAAGATTTAAAAGTGTCTATACATATACTGTAGGTATTTGGAAGTAAATAAAACTGATGAGGTTAGGATGAGAGAAGTAGCGATTCACAGAATAGGTGAAACAAGGACGGTAGCAGGATGTTTGCAAAAGACTGGAAGGAGACTTGGAGTGTTTATGGAAGCCAGAGTGGGAAAGTATGAAGGAGGTTGAGCCAGTTCCCCTTTATGGAAGTGAAGGCGGAATACTGTATGCGAATGAAAGAAGAAGCATTGAAGCTGATGGGACTAATTATTTATATAGTATAGTTGACAAGAAGATCAGAATGGTAATAAATGTGGAGATACTGAAAAGTATCAAAAAGTTTTGAGTAGGTGACAGAATGGATCAGAGTATTTTGAGACGGTTAGGTCGTGTGGGAAGAATGGAGGGCTACTGCTGGTGAAAAGAGTATATAATCCAAAAGTGCATGGATAGGAGTATGAAGTGGTTAATATAATGAAAGTTTTTTGTGCAGGATCCATTCAAGATTCAGCTGATAAAGTATGACTTTGGCAGTGCCTTGTGTTGTTTATTCTGAGGAGCCGGCCGATGTTGGAAGAAAATTTTTTAATGTGGAATATATGTATATATATATATATATATATATATATATATATATATATATATATATATATATATATATGTATATATATATATATATATATATATATATATATATATATATATATATATATATAATATAATATAATATAATATAATATAATATAATATACTGTATATGTGTATGTCCATACGTGTGTCCAAGTATTTGTGAGAAATAACTTCATGATGGAAAAATGCCTTTTTAACTATATAAAAAGAACGCTGATTGAACAACCCTGTCGCATATATGCACGTCACCCGTTTTGTTCCTTTCTTCCTTTCTTCATTTCTTTCTCTGTCTCCTCCTCTGTTTCCCAACTGGTTCTATAGTCCAGTCACCTTTCTTCTTTTTGTACATCATTACCTTCTTTCTTTCGTTCTCTGCTTCGTCACATCCTCAACGTCCTGAGCTCAATCTTTTCTGAATCTGCCAACCATACCCATTCTCTCTCTCTCTCTCTCTCTCTCTCTCTCTCTCTCTCTCTCTCTCTCTCTCTCTCTCTCTCTCTCTCCACTCCGTTCCTCACTCCACGCTCCCTTCCCATTCTTTTGAGGAGCGAAGCGCTGACCATAAGGCTCTATAACACCATCTTACGTGGAATAACATCAAACAGCTCGCCAATGGAACTGCTAATTCTACCTGACTTAGGACGGCAATCATCCGGTTTTTCCATAATAGATTTGACGATGGTCTCGCCCCGGCTGATCCCGATGATTACAGTAACAGCAACCGTTGCAGTATCCTTTAATCGGACGAGTTATAACGTTTGTTAAGCCGGGTTAACGCCTGTTTAGCCGTGCATAAAAAACTAAAAGAGGGAGGAGAAAAAGGTATCTCGGGTTCAGAGCTGCATCAGTGATGGTCGGCTTTGTTTCCCGATAAATTTTAGGAAGCCTTTTTGTTGTCGGTAGCTGTAGTAAAAGGATTATAGATTCTTTGCCAAAGGCCAAGCGCTGGGACCTATGAGGACATTAGCGCTGAAAGGAAATTGGCAGTAAAAGGTTTTGAAAGATGTAACAGGAGGAAAACCTCGCAGTTGTACTATGAAACAGTTGTTGGGGAGAGGGTGGAAAGTAAGATGGAAGAAAGAGAGTATGAGCGGAGGTACAGTAAAGAGAATGAAAGGAATTGCATCTAGAGGCCGAAGGGACGCTGCAATGAACCAAAGTAATGCCTGCAGTGCACCACATGGGTGCACTGACGGCACGACCTCCTACGGGGAACGAAGATGCAGATGTCACAGGGATAGCGTTAGTAAGTAATACTCACCTTTCTACAGTAGCAGTGGTACTGAAGAGAATTTAAGTCTTAGATAGTGACAGTAATGGTATCTTTTGTAATAGCAGCTGTAGACGTATTGCACAGAATCTGTGTTAATTATTACCAATTCTCTCCGATATTTGCAAATTCAAAAGAGTTGAAAATACCTATATCGAGAGTAAAAGAAGCTAATTATCCTCTTAGCTTCCTCCACTGCTAGCATCAGTGAAAAGCGTCCTCGTTCATGGAAACACTAGTGTATAGCAACTGTCAACAATACTCTGACCAATAGTATTTAGCCATCATGTTTATCAGTTTTAGGGAATCTGTTAATTTCTTTCAGATAGTTATTGTAACTGCTGGGGTGCATGTATTTCATTGACCGCACTGAAACTCAGCACAGAAAGTTAAATAATTTTCTGATTCAACACCGTATACGCTGGCAAGGATATAACATCAATGAAAGTAGTTTGTCGAAAATGTTAAGGAAAAGCGAGATTAAAAGAGTGTATTTGATACGGAAAACAACAGCGAATTAAGGTGCCTCTTAAAAATACTGAGATAAATTAATTACACTAGTCCTTAATATCTTGGTCAATATTTGAGGGATTTTTAAATGAGCTTAAGAAACGAAAAATAGATAAGTATTAAAAATGATGTAATAGAAAGGTTTAATCGTTACCCAATGGAACTTTTAAAACGTTAACAGAACCTTTTTTTATAAATATGTATTAGAAAACTTTGTTGACAGAAGCACCACAAGGAAGTAGTCTAAAAACAATGCTGTTTAGCACATACGCTACTGAATTACAATGGATTTCATAAAAACATGAAATAATTTTTCCAATTACTTTTAGTTATAATTATTTTATGTTTTTTACAGATCGTACGCAGCCTTGCCTGGTTCTAAACATCACTGAGGATATCATGACCAAAATATCGAGAACGCAGTGAAGGAAGCATAGACTTGGACGTTATAGGAAAAATATCGAAGTAAGTGATATCAAAACAGAATATATAATACTGATATAGCCAAAAAACTTTAAAGTTAATGATGATAACCAAACAAATAGTTTAAAAAACTTAATATCAATAAAGTCAAGACAAATAGTACAGCGGTGCAGTACTAATTAATGAACATGATGACATCAAATAATCAATATAGAGAAGCAGAGCTTTGGCACATGAGGAATATGTTTTTCATAAGGAAACATTCAAACATGAGCAAACTTTGGATGCTTGTTTATAACCATGTAATCGCAAGAATGTACTGCTTACTGTCTCGTCTGATTTAAAATGATTTACTGAAGAAACGACAAGTTTTGTGAACACCAACGTAATAATGAATAAATTCCTGCTTAACAGGGTCACGCCCAAGTTCTCTGAAAACGGTTTTCCACAAAAAAAAAAGGCTAACATACGGTTTTCCACAGAAAATGCCGAGTAAAAGCTTTCCCTTAAAAAGTCTAACAAACAGGCTTTCACTTAAATGCCTAAACCAAAAGGTTTCGAAAAAAATCATTAAAAGTATTACCAAAAATTCTAACAAATCGGGGTTTCTCATTGAAATTTTAACAAAAGGTTTTTCCCTGAAAAAGTCCATAAGTTTCGCCAAAGAATTCTAGCAAAAGACCTTTCCCTTGAAAATTCCAGCGAGAGGTTTCTATCGACAGAAAAATTCTAACAAAAACTTTTCACCGAACAATTCTAACAGACAGGTTTTTCACCGAAACATTCTATAAAAAGGCTTTTGCCCTTTAAAAATGCTGACAAAGTTGCTTTCACCCTTAAAAAAATGTTGACAAAAGTTTTCCCAGGTTTTGTGTGACCTCATAAACGCTGTAGAGACAAGGAAGAAAGTCTACCAAATTCCGAATAATATAGACAAAACATGGCCCAGTTCCAAAATGACAGTGGCTGGTCTGAGCTCCAGGTAATCTGACGTCTGCGACCTCGATACTTACGACATATGTCTATCAACAGGCTTTTTAGGATCAGTGAATTCATTAGATAACTATTTTCTTGATCTGGATCGACAAAAAGTCAAAATAGTATTCCTAAAATGGACACCAATAGGAAAAACGTATGTAAAACCGTAGAGCATAGTGATGATTTTTAGTTTTCTGCAAAAGAAAAACTGTTGTGCCGGCTTTGTCCGTCCGCACTTTATTCTGTCCGCACTTTTTCTGTCCGCCCTCAGATCTTAAATTGTGTTCATTGAGGGTAGAGAGGCTGCAAATTGCGCATGCTGATCATCCACCTCCAATGATCAAACATACCAAATTGCAGCCCTCTAGCCTCAGTAGTTTTCATTTTATTTAAGGTTAAAGTTAGCCAGAATAGTGCTTCTGGCAACGATATAGGACAGGCCACCACTGGCCTTGGTTCAAGCTTTCATGGGCCGTGGCTCATACAGCATTGTACCAAGGCCACTGAAAATAAATACCGGAGACTGCCGAAAGATAGATTTATTTTCGGTGGCCTTGATTATACGCTGTAGCGGCTGTGCAGAAAACTTATTGCGCCGAAGAAACTTCGGCGTATTCTTTACTTGTTTCACAGATAATATACTGTATACTCTCCACTCTGATGCCTTGAATATTTTACTCAATTATGGTGTTTTTTTTCTTCAGGCAGTGAATGAAGATTGTCCGGCCTGCAAAGGAACGATATATACATATATATATATATATATATATATATATATATATATATATATATATATATATATATATATATATATATATATATATATATATATATCTTAGAGAGAGAGAGAGAGAGAGGAGTGTAAAGCATGCAGCATACCAAGAGCTTCATAAAAGTTTCAGAATCCTTACTTTCTTTGTAGGTAAATTGAGTAAATATTGCCTTGACTTTGTTTAAATTAAGCTATAACGTTTTTTGCTACCTCTAACATCATGTATTGGCATAGTCATAAAATGTTTTACTATATATATATATATATATATATATATATATATATATATATATATATATATATATAGTTATATATATATATATATATATATATATATATATATATATATATATATATATATATATATATATATATATATATATATATACATATTATAAAAAGCCAAAGATGCCCTTTTAGTTGCATAAATAACTTAAACCAAAAGTTGATAATTTTACAACACACATAGGAAATATCAACCTAAAATAGGGAGCTTATTCACATCTGAATCTTTCAAAATTAAAATGAAAATAGTCCCTAAATCACTCAAATCCACCTCCTCAAGTCGGAAGAGATAAGGTTCTAGGAAGCAGAGCAGAAAACGAGTTTGTTAATGGAATCTTTCTAGAAGCTTTATAAACAGAAATCCACACACACACAAACAAAGGTACAACTTTAAGATTTTCAGCAAATCTTTAGGTTGATGATCCAACACTTTTCTTGACCTCAGCAAACTCGATAATCACTGATAACTGTATAGACTGGTGGGGTTCTGATCTGAATAACGCAAAGCCAAGAAGACTTGCACCTCTCAGCCACAATGTCCACCTGTGACTGATTGCACTGTGTAGAAAGTGGGAACTGGGAGGTAACATCCTTACATATATATATATATATATATATATATATATATATATATATATATATATATATATATTACATATATCATATACATATGTGTACATGTGTTATATATATATATATATATATATATATATATATATATATATATATATATATATATATATATATATATATATATGGGTCAGGAAGTTAGTAAAATTGCTGGTATATTAGGCGACAGCCTGCCCATGAAAAACCTCTGGTACGGAAGTTCTTAGGTTCCAACTTCTATTATTACCTGTGTGGTCAATTGGTAGCACCCTGGCCTCATTTGAGAGACTGGGGTTGATCCTGATGTGAGTCAGAAATATATATATATATATATATATATATATATATATATATATATATATATATATATATATATATATATGAAATTTTTATCACATGATTTATATACAATCATGAAGCTACAAATGTCGCTAATATTAAATTCACCTACCTCGGAATAACCCGGGAATTGTAGTTCTTAGGGGAATTTATTATGATAAATGAATTGGAATCGGGACACGAACTCGCGACGAAAGTCTATTCAGCGACTCCAGTTGACGTAAACCATTGAGCCATCAAGAGAGGTCATATAAACGGAGATATACTGAGGTAGCGTGAATTTCGATATTAAACGACATTTGTAGCTTCATGATATATATATATGTATATATATATATATATATATATATATATATATATATATATATATATATATATATATATGTGTGTGTGTGTGTGTGTGTGTATTATATATATAATTTCTCTTCTCATTAGTTAGAACAAGATTGCAAAATATTGCTATTTTGCATCCATATTCAGTATTCAAAGCTCAATAAACTGCAACATCCACAGTTTGAAGATAAAATACAGTACAGTTACCCCCAAAAGTTTCCTAAGAGTATTGTCTTAATATTTTTAAATTTTTGTGTTGCAAGCATGTTGCAGTTTGTTGGATTAAGCCATTATATACCTAATTGCCGGCCCAATACACTGCATTTTACTTAGACGGTAGAGTTAAAAAATCCTTAGCCTACATATGGCCTTACTGTTCTAGAAAATTGGTGCTATTTGCAAGAGGCAATATCTTGCATTTTGCAATAACCCGTTTGCAACACTGCCGCTTCAGAACCAAATTACAATATACTGCATTTCTGCATTCATAATTCATCATTAGTGGCCCAGTATAAAACATTTTACGCCTACAGTATAAAAGGAGTTGAGAACCTGGCTGATGAAGCAAAAACATATGTATAAATAGAATAGCAAACTATCGTGGTATGGAACAGTATGCTAATACTGATTCCTGGGCAACCTCCATTTAGGGCTAATTTTTAGAAATACAGTGTAAGTATTTTAAGAACCATCAATAACTTACGTTTCTAAACAATTTGATTAGGTGAAAAGCCTTCAGATGTGAATACGGATCCAGCTGCTATTCCTCCGTATATGAAAAAAAGATAGAATATACAATTCAGGTCGAAGGCCAAGCGCTGGGACCTATGAGGTCATTCAGCATTGAATGGGAAACTGAGAGTATAAGGTTACAATTGTGTAACAGGAGGAAAACCTCGCAGTTGCACTACGGAATAATTGTTAGGAGTGGGTGGAAAGTAAGATGGAAGAAAGAATATGAATGGAGGTACAGTAAAATGAATGAAAGGGATTGCAGCTAGGGGATGAAGGGACTGCAAAGAACCTAAATACCTACAGTGCACACACGTGAGGTGCACTGACGGCAACCTCCGTAAACAGACAAGATTGAGTGAAATGTGTGGAATAGAATATTGAGTTTAGGCCAAAAGGCCAAGCCCTGAAACCTATGAGGTTATTCAGCTCTGGAAGGGAAATTAAGAGTGGGTAGGTTTGGAAGGTGTAACAGGAGGAAAACTTTGCAGTTGCACTATGAAACAGTTGTTAAGAGAAGGTGGATAGCAAGATGGAAGAAAGATAATATGAAAACGGGTACAGTAAAAGGAATGAAAGGGGTTGCAGCTAGGGGCCTAAGGGATGCGGCACTACCCCAGGGGGGAATGAAATGTGTATTTCATAAGTTACAGTAAACACCAACTGACTTTTACCAGATTTTCTATAAATTCTTAACCTGATGTGGTCAGTCACCTCTACAGCTTTCACACTATCGTGTGCAAAAAACTGTATTTATGATATATTTTTCTGTTTTCCTTTTCAGTTGTTAAAACTCCAGTTTCTTTTGTTTTTGTACGTACACAGTAAGATTAAAGAATCTTATTAAAAATGTCTTGATTATGCCTAGGCTTGCCAACCCTCACGGATTCGCCGTGATTCTCTAGTATTCCTGTATATTCTCCCCTCTCCCGTAATGGCTTCAAAACCTCCAGGAATTTTAGAAAAATATTGTGTTTTAAATAAAATGGAATTTCTGTTTTTTTTTATGAAATTGTTAGCAAAAATAAAGAACAAGTATATATATATATATATATATATATATATATATATATATATATATATATATATTATATGTTATATATATATATATATATATATATATATATATATATATATTATATATGTTATATATGTATATATATATATAATATATATATATATATATATATATATATATATATATATATATATATATATATATATATATATATATATGCGTGTGTGTGTGTGTGGTGTGTGTGCGCGCACATACAAGTCCCACCTGAATAGATAAATGGGTGATCATGTGATTTGTCAAAGTACACTAACTAGAAACAAAACAACAAACAAGAGAAACAGCAGCAGCACTAAGGAGGTTGGTATACAAAAATAAAAACACATTTTGTGGTGCGCGTGTTTGCGCGATCTCCCGGATTTCTAGATCAGGTAGCTGGAAGCCTAATTATGCCTTGCTGTGTGCTCAAATGGTTCGAGATTCCATGTAATGTATATACCTTTTTCGAGCGTAACTACCTTGAGTGCTAGTTGCGTGTTTCATCGCCACCTTCGCTTCAGACCACTGTTTACGCACGCGCGAAGACGGGACAGATACCTTTTACTCCTCACGGCGAGCACAAGTCACTGGCCCTTATTCTAACGTGAATATTACGTTCAGTACTGCATGAAGTGGTTTGCTGTTTTTCAGTACTGATTATTTGACCATGAAATTCCTGTGAGACTTCACGTTCATTATCCCTTCTTTCGTAATCAGTGATGGGCTGGACATGGGATTCTCTGCTGCGTCCCAGGAAACTGCTATCAGCATGGAATCAATTTTGGGCACTACTGGATGCGTTATTGAACATAAATGAATTTTGCAGCTGAACAAACCAGCGCAAGTCATCCTTTGAGGTAGGTCTCGTTCCGTTTGGCACACCGTACCAGACTTTGAAGTTGCCCTATTTTTCTAGTGCGCTTTCATCAAGCCTTGAAAATACCAGACATCTGGGCGACATCATTGCTTGTCTTCAGGGGAATGTGCATTTGTCCAAGAGAGGATTTTACCTTGCTGCTAGTTTTACCTCGCGTTGCTACTGGTTCAATAAATAAATCCTTTAACTTAGCGCATTTCGTATTTTTGTTTTCATCTGTTATTTTCGAATATGGCGACCGTCACAGGATTTGATGAATTTGTTCTGTATATCCGCCCAGATAAGTTAGGGATAATAGTGAACATCTCAATATTTCTTAAATTCTAACATTTCTTGATCATTTTGGCTTAGGTTGTTTTCCGTGTTGAGATGTTTCTGGTTTTGACCCTTATTTCGGATTATTTAAGTATTTTTGATTTCGAGATTTCATTTTCAAAGTGTCTGGTAAACTTAAAATTTCTTGTTAATTCTCGTAAGTATATACGAAAGTGGATTACTGAGAAGCATCGTAATATTTTGAGTTTTCCTTCTATGCGTGAATTAAAGTTGCAGTTTGAATACTGGAAGCGCAGGTTGGTGGATTTAAACATTTTTTTTTTTTTTATCACAAATGTGAACAGTGGAGTACAGAGGAGGAGGAAACAAAGTCTGAGCGGGAGTAACAGCTATGTCATGAGTACGAAGATAAGCTTTTAGCTTGTTTATTGGCTGTTGATTCTTCGCATGATAGGTCTTTTGTGCAGTCTAATGGTGATAAGAGTGCGGCTCGTTGTTTGCTAAGGATCCCCTGTTGCTCCTCCTACATACAGTAGTTCTGACAGTGAAGATTTTGATAGGTTTCATACTACCCGGAGTATGACAAGCTACTTTCATTGAAACAGCAGCTTACTGGTAGAGTGTACGTCTCTTGTCCCATTGATATTTGTTTACTAACATTATAGATTAGTTCCTTTTATTTTGCACGTATTTATCCTTTTTTAGTTCTTCCAATGTTCTGTAATACTGTGTCCTTGCTTCAATATGAATTCCAAGAGGAACCGTAATAAAGACAAAGCTCCAAGCAAACTAGTACTACTAGCACAAGCTCCTTTTGAACACGAAAAGGATGTAAAGTCCCCGCTCAACGCGTTCTCTGTAGAGAACTTCCCGTTTTCTGCGGTGCCTTCACATCGACCTAAGGTCGATCGGAATATATTTTTATCATAATTGTAAATTGTAGCCTATATATGTTGTCTTTCTAAACAGCCATGCTTTATGTACAAGTAACGAGTTATTTGTTGTGTCAGACATTATTGATCACTATGTTTTCTGTATGAACCTGTCCTGTTTTGTAAGAAATTAGTTTGACCACAGGTCACCTGTAAATCTTTGTACCAGCGGTCTCGGCGTATTACGCTGACGTCAGCATCCCGCTTTATAAGCAGCTCGCTTTCATCTATAAACCAGCATTACTTGTCTTCCTGCTCATTATTTCGCACCTCTCTCACAAGGACATATTTTAGTTCACAACTTTGCTTCAGACTGTTTACCTTGCAGCATCACATATCTTCGCTGCTTCAACAAAAAAAGCTGGCTACCGCGTGTTGCAAGCCGCATTTACTTTTGAAGAACACAATGGAATTCGTAAGAAACCTACATATTTCAACAGAAAGCTACTTTATCCTGTAGCCAGATATCAACTAGGAATCTCATAGAATTTCCAGACCACAAATTCTCGGAATTCCATACAACTAGCTGAACTTCTGGAAGCTTCTAGAAAGGTTGGTGGGCCTTGCATTTCAGTACGTGTGGAAGAACCTCCGTAACCTTTTACAAATTTAAACTTTTACTTTCTCTCATTGTAAAGTTCTCTTAGTCATTATAAGAGCGATACTCAGAAATTCAATATACTGCAACAATTATCGGAACTTAAGCTTAGCCTAATAGTAGTGCTGACCATATAATTTCATTTCTAGAGTCGTTTAATTGTTGAAAGAGTGCGGAAGCCACAGATTGATATTGACACAGTGCTTCAATATTTAATTTGGGAAGGAATGAATATATCCTTCAGGAATCGCTTGATCCAAATTACTAATCATAAACCTAAATTGAGATAAATTCTAGATAAATATTTTGAAACTACTGAGCGGTATTTGGCAGGCCAAAGGCACGGAACGAATAATTGCAAGAATACTGTTCTAAAGGAAGCAAATCCAAAGTCTGCTGATATCACCTCTGCTGTGGCCGTGAATGTAAAACCTGATATAGGTAAGTTTAAAACCTTCAAGCCTTGCAGCATTTGCATTAAACTTTATGGCAATGAAGCAAATCCTCCAATTTTCTAAGTGCAAAATATTGGTCACCCAGTTCTAAACTTGTAGGTACATATTTAATAGTTGATGTAACCAATGTGGAGACTGGCATTTTACATTTTTGTGTCTACAGTTAGGTGGCAATGTTGGACAGGATGTAAAGCCTCGTCAGTCTAGCTCTGATTCTAAGAAGGGTATACCTGAGGTGAAAGATAAATCTGGTAAGCAAACCAGTAGTTGTGTTGTTAATGTAACAGACGCTTTTTAGATAGACTCTGATGTGGAGTCAGTTTTACCCACATTTACCAGCAATAATGAGGGTAAACTGCTAATTAGATGCCTTAAAGACATTGGCTGTCAGTCAAATTTTATTTCCAGTACAGTGGCTGAAAACTTGAACGTGAAGGTTAACAGGGATAATGTATCTCTAACTTTAAATGGTATAAATTCTTCCCGGAAATATTTACCAGGTTGGTGGAAAGTAATGTTGAAATTAATGGTGTTATTCAAGTAGTTAAGGCCCCATGCATTCCAAATATAAGTATTGCATTGAGACTTATGTAGTTGGGTAAAGTTGTACAAGGATTCAAAGACAGAGGTTATATATTAGCTGATACGAAGCTTTCATGTCATGACTTAATTGGTGTCAATTTCATTCTAGGGACAAAGTCATGCCACTGCTTACCTCAAAATGAGATTTTATATGGTTTGAATAAAACTTAAACCAGTTTATGCTGTAACCCATGCAGGGATATTACTGCTGGGTAGTATAGACCACCTTCAAGATCTCCCTTATTTGCCATATACTGTAAAAGTAGATGTTGTAGTAATTTGACTACAGTTCCAGAGTTTAATATTGATATGAATATTAATAGTTCTTTTATCTGACCTTACCATTGAAGAGAGCTTGCTCCCTACAGAATTTTCCATATTGGACGAGAAGGGAAACTTTATAGAATTCCAGTTTGAAAAAGCGTTAAACCATGTTTCGGAGGAGAACTGTTCCAGGCATATGAACATGAGTAATGGAGGCTGTAAAACTGAAGATTCAGAGCTTAATAACAAGCTAGTTAAGTACAGCCTTGATAATATGGTAAGAGATGTTGGCAGGATTGTGGTCCTCGTTTGTGAAATTTTAAGGTGGCTCATTTATTGGGTACAAATCATGAATTAGCTTGAATGGTGTTGAAATCTAATTTGAAGAAACTTCAAAAGACGAAAATAAATTATTCCATATAGACAAGGTATTTAAAGATCAGTTAGAGTGGAATAATTCTGACAACCGTGAAACCACTAAATGTCGGGTTGTATATCTCCCTAATCTTTGCCAAAAGAGTAAGGATGGAGGGGTAACCATTAGTCATAACCAAGCCATTTTTCCAGGTCCTACCTTGAATAAAAAGATTGGATTAGCCTCATTACATTTGAGGTTTGGATTTTTTGTTTCGATATTTGTCAGGCCTTTAATAATTTAGCTTTAAATGATGTGGATAGTAACAGCTTACATTTTTTATGGTTCAGTGATGTAGATAAGAAAGACTTGATTATTGTAGCATTTAAGAATGTTAGGCTGAGTTTTGGGTTAAGTTGTAGTCCAATACTGTTGATGTTGGCTTTGTGTAAGATGTTGATACTGTATTGGATATCGGTGGTGAAAGTTAATCTCTCGTCGAACTTAAATGACATATATCAGTTGTTATATGGACAACTATGCCATTGTTTTTGATTCATCAGCTGAACTTAAATGGGCTTATGAACAGGTTAAAGGTATTTTTGAACCCTACCAGTTTAGGTTACAACAGTTCATAACCAATTATTCTAATTTGCAGGAAATCATAGATTCAGAGAATAAAGTTAAAACTGATGAAAAAGTAAAGTTGCTTGCTTTAGTTTGGGATCATTTAAGAATTGTTTATCCACCGAGCCCATTAATCTTGACATTACACAAATACCAAGAGCGAGGTTTTACGTAATATTGCTTCTCAGTATGATCTTTATAATTTTAATGGCCCTTTACTTAATAGAAGCAGGCTTTTCCTGAACAAATTACAATGTGATCAAGACTTAACTGGGATCAAGCACTGGATAAAGAACGTTCAAGAGAATGGCAAGATATTGCTAAACAAGCAAATGCTGCTTCTGTCATTGAGGTTCCTAGGTTTGCTGGAAGCATTTTCTGACAGTAGCAAATGTATATTTGTAGTAGATTTATATATATATATATATATATATATATATATATATATATATATATATATATATATATAATATATATATATATATATATATATATATATATATATATATATATATATATATATATATATATATATATATATATATATATATATATATATATATATATATATATATATATATATATATATACCACATACCACATGTAAGCTGTTTTGCTTTGGCAAAAAAATTGTATGGTAGGGAAAATCTTTAATCTAAGAGTATGCTTTCCTTGAGCTACAAAGCATTGCCTTAGCAGTTGAATATGTCTTTGATTTATATCAAGAATTATCAGGTCCTGCATGCATAAAGCTAATTAAAATTCATGAAGACTTTATTCCGATAGCCTTGCAGCTTTATCTTGGATGTATTCTGATGCCCACAAGCTTGATAAACTACAGAAATCTTCTGTGTTTGTGAAGAAAGGTTGCATGAGATTAGTGAGCTGTTCTCAAAGCACCCAGTTATGTTTACCTTTGTATCTGAAGAAAATCCAGGGGATTATATTACATGTAGTCTCTCTTATAAGCAATGCATAAAACCTATAACTACTTTACAGGTCCAGACCTTGTCAATGCTCGGAAAATGGAACAAAATAAGGATACTTCGGAATTTGTGGTACCAGATCCTAAAATGGATATTCCAATACCTGTAACCAATTTGGGTGCTTACATTAGTAAGATACAAAAACTGAACATCTGCAGATGACTTCAAGAGTTTCTAGCTTTCATTGTTTAATTCTAATCTATCGCAATGTTTTCCTGTTTGTCAGTAAGCTGAAACTTAAAGTGAAGACTAAGGATCATAGTAAATTTCACCTTTTTAAGGTTTTCAACAGTAATCCTTTTTTTTGGCAGATGGTAGGCGATTGTTGCTGTCCAGGGAACGGGGATGATGTTTTCCTGAAGGACGTGCCAGGAATAGTTGAACAACTTATATTTATGTTGACAGAGGACTGTTAAGAGTATGAAGTAAGCTGTCAAGACTGAAAGATGAAGGGAGGTACAGTATAGGTTTCCTATTTTATTGTCTAAGGATAGTGCTTTAACTAAATTGATTATCAGAGTAATGCACCATGAAGAGTTTGCTCATGCAGGTGTATATTCTGTCTTATCAGAGATGCATAAAATGTGTTGGGTATCAAAGTCTTTTTCTACAATTAAAGAGCTGCTGAAGTCTTTTTGTATGTCAACTTTTTTATGAGAGGGCAATCAAACATAACCAGAATTCATACAGGGAATTTAGAGTTAATGCACCAGAAATTTCCTTCAGGTATATTTTTATGGATTATATGGGTCGATATTTTGTGCACATGAACAGTCATAAGGTTAAGGCCTGGTTATTATGTACTTCTTGTAATTGGAGTAGGGCAATTAATTTAAAACTTTGCTATGACTTGTCTGTAAAGGAGTTCAGTTGTGTTTTGTGTTTTGTTTGCCAAAGTTGTGTATTTCCGACATGGGTACTCAACTAATAGCAGGAGCAAACACAGTCATGGGCTTTTTAAGGGATCCCGAGGTCAAGCTGTATTTAGAGGAAAATGGAGTCAAACCGGTTCAGTTTGAGCATTTTTTCGAAGGCCAAAGTCAACTTGGATCGATGGTGGAGACTTGCCAAGTTGACCAATAAGCTTATCTATGGCTTGATAAACAATAATGTATTAAAGGTAAGGGACTTCGAATTTTATAGCTCAGACTGGACATTTACTCAACAGAAGGCCTATTGCTTTCACAGAGGCTTTGCGTGGGAAAACCTTCAATGGATCATTTCCTCAGCATATTACACTAGAGAACTTGATTCGTGGGTATGACCTCACTTCTGTT
This sequence comes from Macrobrachium rosenbergii, assembly GCF_040412425.1. Taxonomy (NCBI): domain Eukaryota; kingdom Metazoa; phylum Arthropoda; class Malacostraca; order Decapoda; family Palaemonidae; genus Macrobrachium; species Macrobrachium rosenbergii. The sequence continues at coordinate 51,837,858 of NC_089795.1, forward strand.
AATATAATTCCCGGTTTGCAGAGGACACCTTGTGGACTTGCATCATTCAGAGTTCCTGGCTACATTAACTCAGCAAGCTGTTGATAAAAAGACCAGATATCTTCCTGTTAAACACACTTAACAGAAGAATGATATTGTGCTAATAAAGCCTAGCCAGTATCCCATGGGTTTGGTAAAGGAAATATATAACTATCAATGATATTGGAGAAATTACTGGTGCTGTTGTGTTAAAGGGTAAGAAATGAGAAACTACCAAGAGACACATTTCTAACCGTATATTTCTTTTAAGACTTGAGTGCCAAATAGAGGATAATGTTGATGGGAAACCTACTGATGACAATTTGCAGGGTCAAACTCGAAGCTCATGTAAACCAAGCATTGCTGCTGAAATGTTAAGGAAAAGAATAGGAAACTCTTAGGTTTTGAGTAGTTGCTCTTGTCAACTCTTTTGGTGATGGTTATTAGCTTTTAGGGTATTTTATCAAATTATAGCTGAAGTACTTAAATACTGTGATTAAATTATTCAGTAATTTAATGTTTTTGTGGAGAGAGTATGAAAAACTGTATAATACATTTTTCTAGTTTCCTTTTCAATGGTTAAAATTCCAGTTTCTTTGATTTTTCTACAAAGTAAGATTAAAGGATCTTAAAAATTTCTTTATAATGCCTTGCTGTGTTCGAAATTCCATGTACTGTATATACCTTTTTTGAGAATAACTACCTTGAGTGCTAGTAGTGTTTCGTCTCCACCTTCACTTCAAACTTTACCAATGCCTGAAGACAGGACAGTCTCGGATACCTTTTACTCTTCATGGTGAGCACAAGACACTGGGCCTTATTCTAACGTGAATATTACTTTCAGTACTCCATGAATTGTTTGCCGTTTTGCAGTACTTCCTGTGAGACTTCATGTTCATCTTCCCTTCTTTTGTATCACTGATGGGCTGGACATGGGATCCTTTGCTATGTCCTAGGAAACGGCTATCAACATGGAATCAATTTTGGGTATTGGATAAGTTACTGATCATAAATGGATTTCTCAGCTGAACAAACCAGCTCAAGTCAGTCTTTGAGGTAGGTCTCGTTCCGTTTAACACACCGAACCAGATTTTGAAGTTGCCCTATTTTTCTACTGCACTTTCATCAAGCCTTGAAAATATGCTTGTATTCTCAATCAATTTTTATATATTTATTAGCCATTATGTTTATCCCGTTGATTGATAGTATTTCCTGTTTTTAGGATTCAAGGTATTCTAGGAATAGGGGGTTGGTAGCCAGTGCCTAGGATACGAAACATCTGGACGGCATCGTTGTTTGTCTTCTGGGGAATGTGCATTTGTTCATGATTGGATTTTACCTTGCTGTGAGTTTTACCTCATGTTGCTACAGGTTTAACTTTTTCCATCTCTCTATTTTTTAATACATCATTTTGATGGAACAGAAAACATTTTCACCAGGTCTATTCTATTATTTATTCCTGAAATGATCTATGAATCTCATGTGTGCTGCATATTTTAATTTCCTTTTATCATAGTGTTTACAGCAAAAGTTTAGAGTTCACCATCAGGGGAACCTGTGATTGGAAGAATGTTACTTGAATTCCACTTCAATGTCTTAGGCATAAATATTACCGGCAACAAATTCATCTAGTACTCGTGGACAGCTATTGTTTTTACCATTTAACCTGTTGTAAGTTCTGTTTGCAATAAAAAACCACTATAAATAAAATTTTATTCTTTTATGGATGCACCTGACAACCATCTCATCAAAACATCACAGACTAAATAAACTGACAACAGATACAGCAGCTTCCTAGAGTCAACACTATAATTTTTCTCCTTTCAGTGACAAAAATAACTACATTTAAATCTGTCAATATGCCAACAGTATGTGTGAAAACATTTTACTTGTATGGTTGATTTAGCTTTGTTGTATGGTTGATTTAGCACCATAGTCAAGGTTTTTAAAATTTTATGGTTAGAACAACAATTTCTTAACTGTTGGGTAACTTTCATTTTTTCTCAATTAACACAGTAGCTATGCACTGAACTTCACTATATTTCAGCTACTAAAAATAGAAAAAAATCTTAACTGACAAATACAAAACTTACACAATTGGTCATGAAATATCTATGATACATGAACATAGCAATACTGCACAGGAAAACCTGACACAAAGTAGTCAACAAGCGTATGTAACATGAGACATCGCCCTGATGGTCCTCTAGGCATTGGAAAGAGCAGCTACTCCTGGAAGTGTCTTGCCTGAAAGGTGAGAAAACTTGGTTAGAAATCTCAGAATAAAAAAGTGGATGTCAATATGAGTGTCTAGATACACATCTGAACTTGCTAGACCTAGCAACATTTTTATATTTATATACCAAATTTAAATTTAATGAACAAATGTTTTTGATAATTCTAGATACTGAACAATTTTGAACAAATGCTGTAGAGCAATACTGTGAGAGGAGCAGTATAATTTACCCAAATAAGCATTTTGAACAAATGCTGTAGAGCAATACTGTGAGAGGAGCAGTATAATTTACCCAAATAAGCATTGGACAGTGAACAAATGTTTTTGAGAATTCTAGATACTGGACAATTCTGGAGAAGTACAGCAATAGTGTGTGAGAAAAGCAGTATAATTAACCCAAATAAGCATTGGTTATCAGTTGAAAAGCTTAAAATCACAACTGAATGCTATGCACCGCAAAACATTAAAATACAAAAGTACTTGTCACAATGGCAATGATGAATGCTGGAAGATACTACAGAGCACACCCCTCCCTCAGCTCTACAAAACTGAGGCCAGTGTATCGTGCATTATCATCAAGATGATAAAATGAAAGGACGTTATTGGGTGGAAAGTGGGTATGGCTGTTTGCATGTAGGAAATTTGTACTGAACTTTTCTTTGCCTTCTGGGCATTGTAGTATATGAGAAATCTTTATGCTGTAAACTACAGTACATTCCGTGAGCAACTTTGATCAAAATATTCTACCAAAAGATCAAATTAGTTTTTTTATTACAAATTAATCACAAGAAAGCTAATACTGTATACATTTTTCAGTATACTGTACAGTATTAAAACACAAAAATACAGAATTTTCTAGCCTTTCATGGGGAGTGCAGGTCTTTATCACATGAATTTAGTGAGGGTTAAAAATAAAAACTTTCATAAACTGACAACAAAAATAATCAACAATGATAAACATCTATATACTTTTCCCTAATCAACCCCCTTTTTTTATGAATAAATTTACAAACTGGTGTCTTTTTGGCTAACTAGCCTGGCCTGACCACGTAACTGTGTTGCTTAGTATCATATTTGTAGAGAACTCATTTGTTTCAAGTAGGAACACCTACAACCACCACCATATTCATACAGAAAATATTGCATTTAAAACCTCATGCTTTGTTTCTAGGAGCTGAGTGACACCAGGAGCTATAATAAAGGAGTACTAGTGAGTTTGCTATAACTACCAAGATACATAAATCAAAACCTACCCTCAAGAAGTTCTAGTGAAGCTCCACCTCCAGTAGATACGTGAGACACTTTGTCTTCTGTGTTCCATTTAGCGCAGCAGGTTGCGGTATCTCCACCTCCAATGATGCTCGTGCATCCTTTGGTTGTGGCGTTGACAACCATGTCCATGACACTCTTGGTACCATTGGCAAACTTGTCAAATTCAAACACGCCACATGGTCTGTTGGGATAAATATAAGATGATAATCATGATGTTAAAATAAAATGCAGGACTAATAAATACCAGTAATTCTTATTAGTTTAGCCAGGAAAACGAATTGAAACATTTAACTCCCATAAGGTTAGCCCATACTGACAAGGAAAAGTAACCTTTTAAAAGCAAAAAGAAAAAAAAATACAACTTGTAGGGATATGTACATAACCATTTAAAGCAAATATGGAGAGACAAGCGAGATTCTATCAGTTACGAAGGGATGCAACTCTCCAGTCTGATCTTCGTGACTCTTGACATAAAATCAATATCAAGTTGCTCAGGAAAATAATGATAAAAACAACAGCTTTCTGTCGTTAAAGGAGGAATACCTCTGAAGCAAACTTGTAGTGGAATAATTCACCTGCAGAGCAGCAAGGATAATCTTTAAGTTGCAAACTGCAACATCACAAAAAAGATCACTGACATCTGTCACTTTCCAGGCAATGTACACTTTTAACATTTCTTTTCCTTCGACAATGGTAAGCTAATTGTATCTGTGCCAAGAAACTTACAATAGTAATAGTAGTAAGCAAGGGATAAATGTTTAAACTTGTATTTTTCATAGCTAACAAACCTGTGGTCTTAACAGTAGGATAAAACTTCTGCTGCCAGTTGGAAACCAGTAAAAAAAAACAACAGGAATTGTTTACGCATTTATGCAAGGAATTGGTGGCATCTGGCATCAGTCACGGGGATGAGGGCGGAAGTGGACAGTGACCTAATCTCCAGACCCATGCTGTATTTAGTTTTCTTCCAGCCCAGGGTTAACTACAAGAGGTGTGGCTAGAGGTGGGCAGTAAATGTTAAGACTGCAGGTTTGTTAGCTAGGAAAAATACAAATTTAAAAATTTGTCATTTGTTCATATGCAGAACAAACCTGGGTCTTAACATTAGGATAGACTCACTTTTGGTAGAAGGTAAGAGAATCTTGAACTGACTGGAGGTTCAGCACACCTGGTCACACTTCCTGGATAAGAGAATTCAAAGGAAGGAGACCCAAGCCTCTGATTTGTTAGATAGGTGGGTATCTAACAGTTAGACTACTGGGCTAAAATACAATGCAGAGAGTCACTGCATAGAAGGAAGTTAAAGATCTATATCTGTTCAGATAAAGTAAGGTAGCCACCTAGAGGTGTTTGTTATCGTTCCTCTCTCTCCTTGCTAGAGAGAGGAAGGGCTTTCTACAGAAAGGTATATTTGTGCAAAATATTAAATACTCTTAACAGAAAGGCTACTTTACTCACCTGTATCCAACCAGTTCCAGTTTATGATGGATCAATCTTTTTACCACCCGTAGGCAGAGAAGAAGAGAAGAAAAGAAGAAAGACCAGCCATCTCAATCAGTCTCACTTTCATACCATCATCCTAGGCAAGATACTAAACTGTCCCGCTAGGAGCACAGACCCAAGGAAAAAGTGTCCAAGGACCTGTGGGCAATGAAGGTAGAAGGATGTGAAGGTGGTTTGGCGAAGCCAAGAACCAGCATTCAAAATCCAATGAACAGATAAGTTGTTCTTGAATGTCAAGGAGGAGCCTAGTTCTCTAATGTCGTGTGCTCCTGCATGCACAGTATTGGCAATATAAACTGATGAAGAGGTGTGGGCATGTCTAATCACTTCACGTAGCCAAAAGGAAAATGTATTCTTGGACACTTTTTTCTTGTTCTGGTCTGACAGGACATAGTAGTAACTCATCTGGATTGCTGCCAACAAAATCCCCAAGGGAAAGGATGGGAAACGAAGCTAATCTGTCATCATGGACTGAGGGATTTTGAGTCTTAGCAATGAATTCTGGGGCAAATTCGAAAGCTACCGACCCCCAACCCCTGGTATGTTTAACATCAACAGCCAGACCATGGAGTTTCCCCACTCTCTTTGATGAACCCAAGGCTAGAAGAAAAACTGTCTTGAGAGTCAAGTTTCTGACCATTGCAATGGTTTGTATGGAGCTTGAGTGAGACTACTTAGCATCAGAGTCAGATCCCAGGTAGGTGGTTTAAGTTCTCTAGGAGAACAAGACTGTTAAAAATTTTTAAGCAGCATATAGATTTCTCAAGAGGAAGTCAGGCTCACGTCTTTCAGACGTAGAACTAACCCCAAGGCAGCCCTGTAACCCTTAATGGCAGGAACAGAAAGGTGTCTTTCTGTTCGGAGGAAGATCAGGAAATCAGCTATCTATTGAATAGATGTACTGAGTGGAGAGAGACCCTATAGACGACACCAATCACAGTAGATGGCCCATTTTCCCTGGTACACGGCTGAGGAAGATCATTTGAGGTAGCAAGACATCTCTGTCGCCGCTCTGCGAGAAATAGCCAATCATCTGTCACTGCTCTGCAAGAAAAGCCTCTTTCTCCCAGGAGATGCTGATGCTGGATAGTCTCCAGCAGTGAAGAGACAGGGACCCTACTGATTGATATCTCTCTACATGAGGTTGATGGAGGAGGTTGTGCCACGAAGGGATCTATCTTGGAACCGCTGAAAGCAGAGATAGCAGATACTGTTTGAGGTCACAAAGGAGCTGCTAGGGTCATCCTGAGATTCTGAGAAATCATCACTGTTCAGGACATGATGGATCAGGCAAAAGGGGGGGAATGTGTAAACTTCTAATTGTCCCAGGGATGTTGAAGGGTGTCCTCTGCCATGGCGAAGAAATCTGGAAGTACTGAACAATAGACCTCTAGCTTCCTGTTGATCCTTGTTGCGAAGAGGTCTATCATTGGTCTCCCCCACAGATGCAAAAGCCTGTCCGCTGTCTCCTGATGCAGAGATCATTCTGTCCATAGAACCTGACCCTTGCAACTTAGCTTGTTGGCCACTACATTCCTCTTGCCTGGAAAGTACCTGGCCGTGACGTCCACTGAGTTGTCGATCGCCCACTGATGCAATTGAACTGTCACCATGTGAAGTTGATGCAACACTAGCGCCCCCACTGTTTGTTCACATATGCTACCACTGTAGTGTATGTGAACATTAAAACAACGGAGTGCCCCATCACCCTTTCCTGAAACTTCTGAAGTGCTAGGAAGGCTGCTTTCAACTCTAGTACGTTGATGTGAGGTTGCCTGTCCTGAGGACTCCACTCTCTGGAAATCAGGAGATGATCTAGATGTGCTCCCCAACCCTTGTAAGAGGCATCTGAGAACAGGAGAAGCTCCAAGGGGGTGAATGAAGAGGCACTCCCATTGTCAGGTTTTCGTTGTTCAGCCACCACAGAAGGTCGCTTCTTACTTCTGTTGACAGAGGGGACCTGAAGCTGAGGACAGCCCCCTGCTGGGGAACAAAATTCTTTCAGCCTCCATTGAAGGGGTCGAAGATGTAGACGGCCATGAGGAACTAGCTTCTCCAGTGAAGTCAAAAGGCCTAGAACTACTTGCCACTGCCGTGCTGGTTATTTCTATTCAGACAGGAAGGAGCGAGCCACTGTCCTGAACTTCTCAATCCTTTGGTCTGATGGAAACTCTCGGTGAGGCTGTCTCTATGACCATAACCAGGTAAAGAATCCTCTGACTGGGCTGAAGATTGGACTTTTCCAAATTTATCATGATGCCTAAACCACGGCAAAATTGGAGAAGACAGTCCCTGTCTTGAATTAGCTTCTCCCAAGAGTTCACTAAGATCATCCCATCCAGTCATCGAGATATCTTAGAAGGCGAATCCCCTGTGCATGAGCCCATGTCGACACTAAGGTGAAAACTCATGTGAACACCTGGGGAGCTGTTGTTAGGCCAAAGCAAAGGACTTTGAACTGGAACAACTGTTCTCCAAGACTGAAGCAAAGAAACTTCTGGGAGGAGGGATGGATTGGGATCTGGAAGTTAGCGTCCTTCAAATCTATTGTGAGCATGTAGTCGTCATTTCTGACAGCTGCTAGGACTGTCCGAGGAGTCTCCATCCTGAACTTGCTCTTCTTGATGAAGAGGTTCAAAGTTGAAAGGTCTATCACTGGTCTCCAATCACCAGTGGCTTTGGGAACTAGAAAGGCTAGGCTGTAAAAAACCTGGGGAAGGATGCTTGACTTGCTCTATTGCTCCTTTCTCTACCATCTTCCTCACTTCCTCTTGGAGAGTTAGGTACTTTGGAGAGCCCTTGGCATAAGTGAGCTGAAGGACAGGACGATCGGAGAGGGGGAGGGACGAAGTAAAAAATTACTAGATATCCTACCCAAAAGATGCCTACCACTCACGGCTCCTCCCCGAAATGCTGCCACGTAGCTCAATGGCTCGCCAGGCATCCCCCCACTGCCCACTGGTGGCAAAGAGTAGGGAGGGGCACCCACCCTACTGTGTACTTCCTCTGGCCCTGCCTCTAGCTCCTCTTCTTGGCCTGGAAGAGCAGGACTGAAAGGGATGTTGCTAGGAAGGTTTCTTCGCTGCTGACGAAGCAGGTTGAGAAGGCTTGCTTGCAGGAGCTGGTCTTGAAGGCTTCTTGGGAGGAGGTTGTGGTTTCTGTCTTGGGGTATTAGAGCAAGAGGGACCAGCTGATTTTGTCAATGCCTGCTGAATGAGACGGTCGTTATTATCAGGTCAACACCTATCGATAGCCATCTCTAGCTGATCCCTAGGGAAAAGCAGCTGGGAGTCTAGGATATCACCATTCCTCAAGGACAACAAGGAGTCAACATCATCAGACTGAGCCACCTTGGAGAGGGCTGCGTCTCTCATTAGCAGTAGATTAGACCATAGGTTAGCACTCAAGTGGGTAAGGTACGAAATGGCCTCAGCACCAGATTGAGACAATCTGATGTAAGAAGCACTACTAGCTGTACTGTATTTCTTGATGAAGAAGAGTAAGTTTTGGCCACTGTTGTCGACCACAAATCGAGCCAAGAGACACTCTGGAAGGCAGATCAGCCAGTCGACTCCAAAGTTGCTGCTACTTGAAAAGTAAGGGAAGGACCCTCTGCCCTAACCTGATCCAGGGCCAGTCCTGTCTTTTTAACCGAACGTCATCAGGGTTGACTTGTCTATTTAGAAGAGGCACAAGAGGAGTTGCACAGAACCTTCTATGGCGAGGAAGTGGAGGAGGAAGAAGCTTGAATGACCTGCTGGAATAAATAGAGCCCAAAATCATGGGTTGAGCAGGGTGACTGAAAAGATGTTTTACAGTCCTTCTTCAGTCCTAGCAAAGCATCTATACCCGTAAGGACAATCCGGAAGGAGCCACAGCTTTCTTAGAAAGATTACTGAACCCAGCGAATGAGATCAATAACCTCTGCTTAGGAAGTATAAAAATCTTGATTCTCCATATCCTCCGCTTCCTGGTCACGAGGATCCCTGTCTGCCTCTTTCAATGGATCCAAAGGGTTTAGCACCAGGGCATAAGATCTATCAGGTCCTAACACTTATCCGGGAGTTTGAATGTCTTTTGATGCAGTGGGATGTGAAGTGTCTCAACCACTGGTTCGAGGCGCAGAAATTTTCTTCTCGCACAACAGACATGCATCATCCCACAGCCTGGAAGGGGTATACAGTAGTCACGTCCACGGCCACAGAAGGACAAACGTTGGCCTTTCCTCTTGGAATAAGATTCTTAAAGACGAGAGGCAGATGGATGAGGCACATCACTGACGGGAACATGTACACGTAAGGGAGAATCACGGACGTGGTCTGAAGACAACAGAGAAGTGTAGATGGTTCTTCACTTCTTGGTGCAAGGATCAGTGATGAAGTCTTTAATCCTCCAACATCTGATGGGGTAAGAACAAACAGGAGGAGAAGATGAAGAGGACCAAGAAGAAGAGGGAGATCTGTCATTTCTTATTCAGAACATGTCTGTACTTCTCTCGAAAGACTGAGTTGACTCTGTCAAATGCAGCCTGAACAAGAGTGTCTGCAGATGTAGCAGCAGCAGATGAACTCTATACAGGAGCTCGAATAGCTGTTGGTATGGCAACTGTCATGGCAGCTGAGCAGGAAATCTGAGCTGTAGCCTTAACAGGGAGGTGACCAAAGATGATGCGCTGGAAGGTCTAATGGCACTGTACCAGGGGGAACAGCGCGAGACCCAGTAGAGTGAAGGCTGGGGGGCTGGGAACTGTCATGGCAGCCAACACTGGAAAGTGAGAAGACATGAAGTGGGATAATAGGCCATCTAAGATTGGTACCACCGATAGGCCTAACAAGGCCCAAACATCAGAAATCTTCTGATGTTCGGATGCGCAGAACTTCCCACCCAAAAAAGAAGGGTAGCATGAGGAATTAAATCTCTGACCCCTCTCCCAAAACTTCAAAGGACGAGGCAATGGAAGAATGGGAAGGGGTAAAATCTTCCAAGGAAGAAGCAGCAACTGGATGAGGTTTGAACAAGGGAGAGGCAGAACCATGAGGAGCTTGAGAAACACCCATCGAAGGAGGAGAGAACCCTTCCTAAGATAGCGTCTCCGACTTCCTCTTATGATGCTTCTTCTTGACAAAGATCCTCCATTGCTCAGGAGACCAAGAACGACACTCACCACAAGAACTAGATCTGCATCTACTACAAGCAGAATGGGGATCGGTCTCAAAGGACGCAAGGAAACATGAACAAGGGTAGTTTGCTGCTCCAGGACACCTCCTCCGAGGCCCAAGGGAACCATCAGTTGAGTTTTGAGATCGCACTATCAAACACACAAAACATCAAAGGCACAAAAACACTCAAACCTAGGAAACACGGGCAAGGAAGGAAAAACCAGCTTTAGGGAGGAGAGCAAAAAGCATGTCCTCCTCTGAAGGTGTAAGAAGAAAACTAAATACGTCACGGGGTTGGAGATTAGGTTGCTGTCCGTTCCTCCCTCATCCCTGTGACTAATGCCAGATGTCACCGATTCCTTTCATAAACAATTCCTATTTTTTTTTTTGTTACCAGGTTTCCAGCTAGCACCAGATTTATCCTAATGTTAAGGCCCAGGTTTGTTCTGCACATGAACAAATAAGGCTTAGTAACAGGAAAAATTACCGACCCATTCCATACGATGGTCTTTGCACGGGAAACAGCTTCACTGAAAATCTTGATGGATTCTGGTCCACAATCAAGGCCCATCCAATCTCCTTTGATTCCACCTTCAACTGTTGCAGACCCAGTCTGATTTTGATTGAGAAATTATTAGTACACTAATGTAAATTATACAAAATACTGTATGTGAAGTAAATAAAATACTATGAAACATTGCAAAAATTCCTTAATTATTCAAGCCAATATGCTCATGATGACCTTTCTTTTTGACAAAAGTAAGCAAGTGACAATGAGCTATGAAAAGACCTGGAATTCAATCTATGAAAATGGAGGGAAATCTATTAATCTGTAAATATGGTCTTTCATTAGGGGAGAACCCCTTTCCTCAAAATATATAACAAAAAATCACATGGTATACATACAAATACAACTGCATATATATTGAGTTATTTTTCAGTTTTGTTCTTAGACTGCAGAGTATGCATCAATACCATTTAAACCTAATTTTTACAGCTCTATTAACAACCCTTTCTGCATTTTTACAGCTCTATTAACAAGCATTTCTGCAAAGTTCAAACATTCTCACAGCCTATTTAACTGAATAAAATTCATGGCAGATAAAAACGAGTATATGAACAAAACTCACAACTGCTTTGAAAAATAAAATGACTTTATATGACCTGGTTCAGAAATTGATATGTAATCACTTCCAAAGCCAGGTTTTCCAAGGCAATGCAATATGAATAATTATGGCATTAAAATATTCTTCAAGGAAACAATTCTTTAACCAAATATGACTATTGAAGTGCAATATATCAAGATTTCACTAATGGTGCAAGCTGTTCTATCACAGAGGTTACTGTGATCAGGCACATTAATAATTCACGCTGAAAGGGTATGGTCTTGTTCTTTCAGAGTAAATTTTCTATCATAACATTTCCAATTGTTTAAAAACTTAGGGTATGATTACTTCACTTTTTAAGGTAGTGTTCACCTGAGCTGTTGATGACAAGAGCACCTAAGTGTTAAAATGATGACAGAATAACTTAACTTTTGATTATTCAAAAGATCACAAATTAGAGGCAACATATTCCCAAGGGAAAGCAAGGTGTACATGCAAAAACTATTTCCACTTACATTAGCATTCTCGTCGAATTTATCAGCTGTAACGAAGTCAACTGGGAAATGTATTTGGACATTCTTTTCCTGAGCCTTTGCCATCAACTTGTCTACAATTTTGGCACCCTCCTCATCATAAAGGGATGTACCAATCTGGAAAAAGTTTGTATTAAAATATTCCACCTACAGCCTTTGAGAGAGTTACAGCGAGAAAAATGATTCACTTGGAAAATAAGAATAGAACAGAATACAGAATTAAGGCCAAAGGCCAAGCACTGGGACCTATGAGATCACTCAGCTCTGAAAGGGAAATTGACATTAAGAAGATCTGAAAGGTGTCACAGGAGGAAAACCTCACAGCTACACTATGAAATAATTGTTAGAGATTGTGGAAAGGCAGAAAGAAGTAAAAGGAATGAAAGAGGCTGCAGCTAGGGGCTGTAGGGACGCTGAGAAGACCCGTAAGTAATACCTACAGTGCACCACGTGAGGTGCACACACGGCACCAACCCCCTGCGGGGACTTGGAAAATATGGAAATCTCTTTTGGAGCCAAAATATTCATCAGTGGAGGCAAGGATTTTCAATAACAGAGAGAGAGAGAGAGAGAGAGAGAGAGAGAGAGAGAGAGAGAGAGAGAGAGAGAGAGAGAGAGCCTTAATATAGCTGAAGAACACCAAACAAGAGTGGAGTGTTATAATGGTAACTTATCACACTGCCTCTATAGCTGAAGGAAGAAGGCTATTTTTGAGAATCTTATCATTCCTATCTATTAGTACAGAGTAATTTTTCATATCATATTTTAGGGCATAAGTTATAAAAAACTGGTCTTCATCAGGCTTTCTGTTCAAATCTGTAATGTGTAAAACTTTACCACTGATTTATATTTCATAAAACATACAACCATTAACCAACATCCTATGGTACATTTATATCTACTGTAATGCTTTTCTGTTCAAATTGAGTTAATTTTTAACACTATTACTGTAGTCTAAATCTACTTACACCTCTTCTGGCATTGATGCTTGTACACTCACTCAAAAATGTATTGCAACATACTTCAAAGCATTTTGGACAACAGCTTAATGCAGTGACATCTCCATTGTAAGCGCAAGAAACAACTCGGACACTACTGGTGCGTCCGAGAAATTACCTGCAGTTTCCTTTAAACTGAGTTTTTTCTGATATTTTTGTCATACTTTACTCAATTAAAGGATGTTACTATAATGCTTCACAGCCATCACTGTTCATAAGTCTTAATATTTTCATCTTCATTGGCCATCACTATCTTTGTTTTATCTTCTTCATATGTGTGAACTTCATAGACATAGGCCTATGACTACCCATCTTATCAGTGCAGGTAACGAGACAGTTTAACTTTCCTGCCCGAGTGTGGCATCACACGGTAACATGCGTTATGAGATTTTTTCTTTTTAGTGTTTTTGACAACGATTATGGTAGAATTATTTCTCTATTTATATAATTTCGTTGATGATTATTCAATATTATTTTATTAGTAAATATGCTTTTATTTGCATTCGAAATATAGTTTCTTTTTTTACTCTTTTGCCTAATCATCTGACGTGAAATTTTTCATTGTTTCGTCATTTTTCATAATGTGAATTTTTCACTCACCATTCTTTTTTATACTGTTAACCATATGATTAATAACCAAAATCGAATAAGAAAAGTACATTTCTTTGTATATACCAAAAGCATAAATTATTGTTAGGTGAACAAAAACTTCTGGAACATGTTGCAATACATTTTGAGTGAGTGTACATCAGTTTGTTTTATGTACATCAGTTTGTTTTGGAAGTTTAATTGCCCCAATATGGATGTTATCTTTACTCTTTTCCTTATGGAAAAGTCATTAATATTAAAGGAACTTCATATTAAAGTTCTTACCTCCATTCCTTTGAGGACTTTCAAAAACGTGAAAGCCATACCACCAACAATCATCATTTCATTGACGCGATCCAACATGTTCTCGATGAGCTGAATCTTGTCCTTAACTTTAGCACCTCCAAGAATAGCCAAGAAAGGTCTGAAAGGATATACAGTATGTTTGGCAAAATCTCTTAAACTGCATGAATTTCTACTCTTACATATCGACTCCAAAGCTTTTTTTTTAGTACAGTAATTGAATTTATTCAATTTTAAAGGAGAGCTATTCTTCTCTTGCATAACTGGCAAAATTTACAGTCATTCATTCTAAAGAAATTAAGCATATGTACAATGAGAGTTTTAGAAGTGCAACATATACAGAGCTTAAACCCTCCAAAAATGTTTATTATTAATTGCAGTATATAAAATTTACATAACTCGGGTATTTGTTCGAAGTACAGTAATATCAATAGGGTTCATCTGAATAATAATAATAATAATAATAATAATACGGCCATACATATCACACATTTGCTGAAATTTCTCAATTATTCATAAACTGCTGTAAAACTACAAACAGTTCTCTCTGAAAAACACACTAGACTAATGGAATATGGCATTCAAGTTTCTTCAAAGTAACAAAATGAACAATGACTTTGGAACTTTAAAAAGAACCCTGTCAAATATGCATAAAAGTTCATCTCATTGCACCACATATACAGCACATACCATTGTGTCACAGTAAATTAGAATAAGGATTTAACAGATAACTAACTCACCTCTCTGGATTTTCTAAGGCCTTGGCAAAATATGTTAATTCTTTCTTCAGAAGGAATCCTGAGGCTCTCTTATCGAATCCTTCGCCTACCATCGACGAATGAGCACGGTGGGCAGTTCCAAAAGCATCGTTTACATACACATCACCAAGTTTGCGCAGTGAGGAACGGAACTCGGCAACCTTGGCGGGGTCAGCTTTGACCTAAAAAGAATTCATCCTCTAATAATATCTCAGCTTGGTCTGAACTCTCCAATAATAATAATAATAATATATAATTATGATGATGTACTGTGCAACAGAAAGTCTCGATTTTGTCATGATATTTTGGCATATTTTCCAAAGTAGTCCCACTCAAAAAATAACTTGATAATTCAGGGGAAAATGCAGGCATTCAAAAAATGACTTGATTATTCAGAGAAAACTCCAGGTTACCATGTACTGTACATCCAAATAAGAGATACCAAGTGAATTTTCATGCCATCATTAACAGTGTAGTCAAACCCAAATGCAACAAACCTTAGCTCCTGATGCATCAACACCCTTGCCTTCCTCTTCAACATGGAATCTGAGATTCTCAAGCAATATGACTGACCCGGGTGCAGGATCAGCACATGCAGCTTCTACTTCTGGTCCAACACAGTCTGGGAGGAATGTGACATTACATCCAAGGAGCTTCTTCAGTTCTTCAGCCACAGGAGCCAGTGTGAATTTCATGTTCTTGTTTCCTGAAATATAACATTATTGGATTTATCTGTACTGTATTTCTGTGGGAACAATATCAATGTTGAAAGATATGTGAATGTTATGGTTCAAATATAATTGTATTCAATATTATACTTTAAGCACTTCTGGTGCAATGACACATACCATCAGGCCTTCCCAAATGAGAGCAGAGAACAACACTCTTGGCTTTTTTGTCAATGGCATACTTGATGGTGTCTAGGGCAGCCACAATACGCTGGTTGTTTGTGATCTTGCCATCCTTCTGTGGAACATTAAAGTCAACTCTGAAAAGGTAAAAATGACTATTGTAACATTTGTTGCTAACAGAAATAAACACTTAGCCTTAACTCGTCATGATTCATACCGAACTGTATCCTACATAACAGATAAGATGAAATTAATAAAGAATTGATTCATACCGAACCGTATCCTACATAACAGATAAGATGAATTCAATAATGAATTGTTATTCCAAATATCACTGCACTGTAAAGGCAAAACTGGCTATCAAGAGTCAATTTTACCCAGCAGAAAAAAGTGTAGCCTACATCAGTGATTTTGCCCAAGTTTGATAAGGTAGGAACCCCTTATTGTCAGGTTCATTTTCCAATTAATATTCTACTATAAGGGGATCTCCAGCCAAGGCACTACGTATATAATGCAGTAATCATTTTTATAGGTTCCTGGAACCTTTAGAAATTATTGTATTTACTAAGCTTCTTAAAGATCAGTTGCGGCAATGTAAGAAAAGTTATTATATATTTCCATTCAGTGTGCTACAAATTTATTTGACATTCATTTACAGCATTCTATATATAGATGTGTTTTGTTCACCTTTGGATTTAGACTTTCATTAAAGAAAATGAAACGTGTCTTTTAACTTAATGAGAAAGTGATCCCTTGCTATCATCTTCAAGATATCAAGCCCAGATCTACTGAATTTTATCTGTGCAACATTTACACATAATCAGAGGCTTTCATATGGAATTAAGTACATGTTCTGAACCTGGTGCACAGGATGACAAGAACTGTGTTGCTCTACAGCCACAGTGTGATTTACTATACCATTCAAAACACTGCATCTTGTGACCCATCTTAGTTTTCCATAACCCATGAATTTAATTTTAGCCACATTGACCTTATGACTACAATTTCTTTTATAACATAGGTAGTTTGTGGTGGTGGTTTTAATGACTTCTATGAACATACAGGTCAATTAAAAAAATATGAGAGCTTTGTTCTAAGAATGGCAAGAGCACTATTTACAAGGTTCTTGTACCATGACTTCCCTTTCGTAAGCCTGCATTTGCAGCTGTCAGGAGACTACACAATTGTGTGGAGTTTAGCAAATTATCCAGTGAGGAAACCAAAACTCTGAACATGTGAAGTGTAGATTAATAATCTTCTGATGCTGTTAGATGAATATTCATTGAATCATACCAGTGATTATTAATTTGAAGAATCATCTCTACTACCCCTTTTTTCAGGTCTCTAGTGTCATTCTGCAGAATCCAGGTTACAAGTAATGGAACATCACATGTGTAGTCTAAGCTACAAAATGTGCCAAAAGTATGGTTAATTATTGTTTAGAAGATGAACCCTATTCACATGGAGCAACCCCACATTTTGCCACTGACTTGAAATTCAAGCTGCCAAAGAGTATGGTGCCCATTGGGAGGTAAGAGAAGGTAAAGGGAAATATAGAAAGAAATCTCACTGAAAGATAAAAAAAATTCAAAATAAAGATAAACAGATAAGTTAGGATTAATCTCTATGTAACAGTGGCACACTTTTTACCCAAGATTAAGAGGTCAGGGGAGGAACCCTAGCCAGTTAGGACACACTACCCTGGGATAGATTAGTGAAATATGTCCCTCTAATAGCCTAGGCTAGACTAACCCAATCCTAGTTCCCCGTTGGATGAGTCGGTAGAGTTCTCCGCTAGCACTCTGCTAGGCCTGCGTTCGAGTCTCCGACTGGCCAATGAAGAATTAGAGGAATTTATTTCTGGTGATAAAAATTAATTTCTCGGTATAATGTGGTTCGGATTCCACAATAAGCTGTAGGTTCCGTTGCTAGGTTAACCAGTTGGTTCTTAGCCACGTAATATAAGTCTAATCCTTTGGGCCAGCCCTAGGATAGCTGTTAATCAGCTCAGTGGTCTGGTTAAACTAAGGTATACTTAACCCAATCATACGCTACAACCCAAATTTCTACCACGCCCCAATTCCTGACGAAAGGGATAAATGAAGCATTTCCAGTGAAATGAGTCAGAAAATCATGGTTTACATTCTTATTAAAAAGAGTTTAGTATGGAAGGCTAGCCTTGCTTAAAGGATAGCCTGGTCTTTGGCATACGTTTCTGTCACTCAAAATTTGAACTACCATAGCCTACAAAAGATGAATAATAAAATATTAATCAATATACTCATTAATCAATAATTTCCTTGTCTAGACTTCACGAAATATGACTGCCTCATCCGTGATGGTAAACACCAGCCCACAGGGTAATGTCACCCCCAACCTCATTTTTTCCCATTTACACTCGTTCCAAGACCACCTCACTCTTACCTCATGAACACCCTCTTGCCGGCGAGGTCTAATTTGTCGATGCTCAATTTGTTTAAGGCCATTTTTGCTGATAATCGACTTTACCGCCAAGAGAGACGTCCTCTGCTCGTCCGCTGCACGCACCGGCTGCCGCCTGCCAGATAAGCCGGGGAGGAACGTCGATGGCAGGACAACTTTAGGAAAATCTCTGGGTATTTTCCCTGATTATTTTTCCTAGCCTGAAGCTGACTGGTATCTTACGCCGTTATTTTAAACAAGTAACAAAATATACACATAATTATTTAACTTTAATTAATTATTTTAATATTAAAATGGATAATATACGCATTTTCCTTGAAATGCGCTGTTTTATGGTTATTTTGTAGGGTAAAGTGACAGGACGGTAGGATATTTCCCTAGACTTGACTGCTATTCTCCCCAAAACACAATCAGCTGACAAGGTCGTGGTGTCGTCTGCTTTTTGTCACTCCGCGTCAGTGGCCTGAAACTTTTCCATTATCTCATTTACACCGAAGAATTATCATAATTTCGTTGTAGCCGGCCTGTCTACTTTGGGAGTATTTAAAGTATGCCCAGAGTCAATGACATTAGTTGACGCGCTACCGTGAACTTGGATAAATGACATTTATTTGCGGTACAAGAAATATCTAGCAATGTTTCCTTTGACCTTCTTGCCCTTGAAAACCTATATTGAGAGCAATCGGTTAGTAGCACGTTTTATACTCTCTGGATTACAAAATCGTCTTACGGTGGCTTTATAGTTATGCAGAAGCTATTTAATGAAATATTTCTATCTGCCTGTTCCTTTTCTTTCAAATTCCCATGTTAAAAATAAACACGATTCTATGTAAAAGGTTTCAGAGCTCCCCCTTACGTAAAGTTTTAATAGTTTCGCAATGTGATTAAATTAGGCGGTGTCACAATCTTCCAACTTTCTCATTAACACTGTTACGTATGTTACAGATATACAAAAAGAATGTATAGGTACTGGTGTTCATAGTCTCGTGCTGACTATGCAAATGGATATCTGCTTGGCTAAAGGAAATAGCCAGTAGGCTATGTTTTGCCACTTTATAAAATCTTGAGGTTTTATAAACTCAGATCATTTACCTGAATATACAGAATAAATTAGTACCCACTCTATACGAAATGTGTCGCTGCACAGAATATTTCATGCCTGGGAATATTCAATATGTTGCAGTTTGGCCCATAATACCACATCCCAGCCTCTTGATTTAGTGCATGATATGATATGCTTCATACGAAACGTGGCTCTATTAAGTCTGCAATCTGCTTTATTCATTGTTTTTTCTTTAACGATACCAACGAACTATTTATTCCACCAGCATTGGTGATTTTGATACATGACAAAACCAAGGAAAACACATTCTTGAGTTGTCCTTAACAAACACTTCAGTGCATGGGATCTAGGAACATCCAAGGCCTAGAGAATACACTCGACCTTGGAATTATCGAGCGAAAACCACTTGACGAATTCCCATGCAGCAATCTATGGTCCCACCAACCACTCTGTATTACGTAATGATAAGATATACCTTGGGAATTATGGATATCTGTAAGTGTTTGAGGTTACTAGAGACCCGTGCTCATCAGATGAGAAGATGATTTTTCGAATTTTTACAGTGTCATTCATAAAAAACTTAAGTTTGTTTATTAATGTCTACCTGTTCTGTATCAAAATGTATACACAAATACACAAACAACACACACACACACACACACACACACACATATATATATATATATATATATATATATATATATATATATATATATATATATATATATATATATATATATATATAGTCCTTTTTCTAAGTAACATGTCGAATATGCATTTTGTTCAATTTTATTTTTTTAGTTATCAGAGTGAAAGGATTTTACCATTGACTTCTTGTTTTAGCAAAATATCATGTCTGTCTCTCTCACCTTCAAGGATACTTAGCTGAAACAGGTCAATGACAAAATCACCATCAATGCAGATAACTAAAAAAATGAAAAAAAAATGTATATTCGACAATTATATATATATATATATATATATATATATATATATATATATATATATATATATATATATATATATATATATATATATATATATATATATATATATATATATATATATATATATATATATCACATTACCACATTCACCTGTGGTAACGTGTGATGAGTGAATCATGTACAAAGTGATAATAATCAAATATATATATATACATACATATACATATATATATATATATATATATATATATATATATATATATATATATATATACTGGTAATTGTGGTGAATGAATGTTGCTTTGCTGGTTGCAAAATCCTCTTAGGATCATGGCCTCTATTTGTAACCACACGTGTTGTGGCTGGGTTGTGCACAACATATGAACCTTCAGGAATCTACACTGTCATATTATATCACGAATTATCCTAGTTTTTCTCGAAAATTGACATTCCTTGATAATTTCCATGCTTTATGTTTTCAGTTAGAGTTCGGATTTGCGGGGAGGTTATTTGATTTGGGGTTTAATGCAGTAGGCCTATGTGAATATTTTCACCAGTCAACTGTCACTCTGGAGACGAAGTACTACCGAGGCTTGGTTCCCGCCAGTCAGCGACATTAATATTTTCCGCCTTTGCTTATGCTTTTGTTTATGTTTATGCGTTTTGTTTGTGCTATTGATATTTACAACCTTTTGTTTGTTTTTACATTCATCGCCAAGGGGCTGGCATTAAAGACGGCGCCAATTTTGCACGTAAACTAGTATTTACAGAACCCGAGCGGGGAAGTGGTAGTGGTCTTCAGTTTTACATAAATTTATTCTATTTCCATGATCCTCACGCTACCGAGGCCCCTCCCGATATGTTTCGCCGAAGAAAGCTGAAAACACATTGCCTACGAGATTCATGAATGATTCAATTTCAATTGGTAAAGTCACCCATATTCTACAAACTACCATTTTCTTTAAAGCGTAGTATACTTTAAAAGAAAACGAGATTAAAGGGTAACATTAAGAATATGTTTTCTCTCTTTCACTCTCTCCAAACCTCCCACACACACATTATACACACACACACACACACACACATTACACACACACACACACACATATATATATATATATATATATATATATATATATATATATATATATATATATATATATATATTTGTGTGTGAGTTATGTATGTGTGTACGTGTGTGTGTTTATGAGAGAGAGAGAGAGAGAGAGAGAGAGAGAGAGAGAGAGAGAGAGAGAGAGAGAGAGAGAGAGAGAACTAGAAGATTAAGAGTTAACCCATCAGGAATACACCCAGGAATAGAAAAAGTTTAGTTCCTGAGAAAAGACAACGATGAATGCAAATTCTTGCGTAGAAAACTTAAGCAACTTTAAATT
Organism: Macrobrachium rosenbergii; assembly: GCF_040412425.1. Taxonomy (NCBI): domain Eukaryota; kingdom Metazoa; phylum Arthropoda; class Malacostraca; order Decapoda; family Palaemonidae; genus Macrobrachium; species Macrobrachium rosenbergii. Next base: position 51,859,029 of record NC_089795.1, read on the forward strand.
ATTCATATGCTCACACAGAAGGTTCATTAGTAGCACGCTGAACCCCCCATAAAAACTTTGCTTAATCCTCTATATTGCACTCACTCTTTCGCTTCCTGACAGTGTAGGCCCTTCCTTTCCATTGCCTCTTTCGGTTTTTTTATTCAGTACTTCCTAGACCTGCCTTTCCTCTGGCTCTTAGCACTTCTGATTTCATCCTCCATTTTCTCCACATGACCAAACCATCGCAAAATGCTTTGATCCACTGTTTCACTTAAGCTAACTCTTTTATCACGTCTGTGTATCTCAACATATCTTGTCCTTTCATTTCTTCTTACGTGACATATGCTACACTAGAAATTTATTGCCACAGAGTCAACTTTTTTCTCTTATTAGACTTCAACACTTCATTCTGTAATGGAGAGGTGGCTCAACAAACCCTTCATACCTACCTACCTACCTACCTTCCTTTGAATCCATGGACATGCCAAGTTACAGCATAATTTACTTGCACATTTGACACCTTTCTTGCTTCTAATCTGTGACTCATCCTGCCATCATCTGACACATACACACTCACACACACACACACACACACACATATATATATATATATATATATATATATATATATATATATATATATATATATATATATATATAAAACAAAAATGCAATGAAGGAAAAGTGAAACAACGGATGTTTGCTAGGCCTTTCGACACACGGTCCTTTACTTGCAACCACTCTGTTCTTTCACTTTTCCTTCGTGGCATTTGCCTTTATTTATACATTCATCACATTCCATATCTTTGTGAATTAGTTTTACACACACAATATATACACATACACACACACACACACATATATATATATGTATGTATATAAACATACACACTTTTGTCCCTTATACAAGCGTGCCTTTTTATATTCACAGATATTAAGACACAAGTATCGTTTAATATCCAATTCATTGTACCTCGGGAGTTCCCGAGATATAATTAACTGAATAATAAACGATATCTATGGCTTTATATAAAGAGCTTCCTCAGATCAAAAGTTAGACCGTATAGATGTAAAGGCGATATAATAAAAAAAAATCTACAGCAGTATTGATTGGTTTACATCACACTGGCATTAAACAAGAGACTGTAGAAAAGGCACTATCTGTCTCCATGTTCTGCTTTATATTGCTGCTTATTTGCCCGTTCGCTGATTTTATCCTTTATAATAATAATAATAATAATAATAATAATAATAATAATAATAATAATAATAATAATAATACCATTCATACATTTTGGAATCGACACTTGGCAACACTGCTTGACGGAAGGGGGGGAGGGGGAGGTACAACGAATTATGGCAACACTGCCAGTGAGTAAGGGGTCACTGGCTGAAATCCTTCCCCGCCCATTCCTTGTCCAGCCTTCCTCCCATTTCCCCTTGATCAGATTATAAAGTTCGACTGGAAATCATACGGCATTCGGCTCACTGAAGACGAATTTATAATTTATCAATATCTTAGAAACTCAGAACGCTCCTGAGGAGATTTATCTCTCAGAATGAAGCTCAGAGCGTCGTGGATTTGTAATATTTTAAAAGATATCTGTTTTTCTCAGTCTTCGCTCAGTCCAGTGGCACGACTTTTTTTTTCTCTTTGATAATTGGTTGAACTTGTCCTTTGATTAAGAAAGGCCAGCGCTGTTGCAAATAATTCAGGGCAGAGAGAGAGAGAGAGAGAGAGAGAGAGAGAGAGAGAGAGAGAGAGAGAGAGAGAGAGAGAGAGTTTCTTTTTTTCAGATTATTAGTTCTTGGGGAAGAATGGTCAATCCACTAAGATTTAAACAGATTGTTGCAGGGCAGTTTTAATCAATAAATGATTCTGATAAATTGGAATAAAAGCTTAAGGTTGCACATAGGTGAGCATTGTTTCACACAAACATATACACATGCACTGGCTCACTCACGCGCACACACAAACACACACATATATATATGTCATTTATATATATATATATATATATATATATATATATATATATATATATATATATATATATATATACATATACATACATACATTATTATGTACACACATACACATACACACACACGCACACACACACACACACACACACACACACATATATATATATATATATATATATATATATATATATATATATATATATATATATATATATATATATATATATATATATATATATATATATATATATATATATATATGGACTAACATCGTGCTAGGCGAGCTGAATGGGAAAGTGTGAGTGGGGGTATTTGACAAGCTGCTGGTGAGCAAACTGTATAGGTTTGTGAATTGGCTTGTGTCGGGGAAGTTTTCTGCACAGCTAGTTCTATCTACGAACCAGCAGTTCAAGTGTGAATGTGACAGTGACCACTGTCATTTCTGTATTCTACTGACCCTCTTTCTGTTAGTTAGTTGAAACAAAGAAGAGGGTAACACATTCAGGAGACAAGAACAGAAAGAAATGAAAGATTTAGAAATAATTAACCCTAGAGTTTGCAATCTAAGTTTTTTCTGTTTGTTAAAAATACTGATGAATTTCAGTGAAATTTTACGGGGAAGGGAACACAGGTGTTTTTTTTGGGATGAATCCGGATTCAAATCCAGGTTCGGGGGATTCTATTTGAGTCTGTGTACTACCACTATATTATTTTATAAACTTTATATTTCATCACAGGTTTAGGTAAAATTTCCTTTTGTCGTAACAACGACAACACCAATAGAAAAATGACACAAAAACATTTATAATTCTTTATAAAAAATCGTACCAAATAAAGGTGTAGCATAAGCCATCAATTAACAGTGAGAAACAGCTAAGTTGATCTTACACTGTTTTGACTCAAGTCAGAGCATTCATAATAAGCACTATCTTTATGGTCAACCAATGATCATTTCTGAAGAAAAAACCACGTTAACTAAAGTCAATACATCCGACGTAAACCTTTTACTATCATGTAACAATATTTAAAAAGACTAATTGATGAAAGCCAATACAGCAAAGAATTAATCATTTTACTGTCATGTAACACAGTTAACTAATACCACTTTGACTAAAACCAACACATTCAAATGAATCTCTTATTATTATATAAAACCTAGAAGGCAACATGGCGTTTTTCTGTGAGTAGATTTGATACATTATTTGTGAACTGAAGATGATAGAGGAAATTAGTTCATTAGCAAAAAATGTAGATAAAAGAAAAAGGTGACTAAAGGTTATATATACAGTTAATGACACACACACACACACACATATATATATATATATATATATATATATATATATATATATATACATACAAACAAATATATTAAATATATACAAACATACAAAAATTCACTTATTTATATATACTGTATATATATATATATGTACAAAGGGAATTTTTGAATGTTTGTATATTTGTTTGTATGTATATTTGTAACTTAGTGAGCTATAGAAATCCGAACCGCTTGACCGATCTAGACAAAATTTACCACGCGGCCATCGTTTGACCCAACTTAGATAATAGGGTAGGTTTCAAACCCGTACCCATCCCCCTTTCCCTTTGTAACTTATGTGATAAATGAACTCTCCGGGTTTATCATACCTCATTTCATGTACAAGAGACCAGAGAAATGAATGATTGAAAATGCTTTTCAGTCACCACAGTAATATCTGGATAAAAGGGACAGTCACCACTGTAATACCTGGATAAAAAAGGACAGACATCAAAGTAATACCTGGTTAAAGGCAACAGACAGCACAGTAATCTATATATATGTATGTATATATGTATATATATATATATATATATATATATATATATATATATATATATATATATATAAATGGATGTATGCAGGTATGTATGTTTCAGCATAACTCTGACTCTGAAACGCAATGAGCAATTTCAACCAAACTTGTACATACATATGACTTACTATCACTAGCATCAAAGGGCACCAAATTTTTGGGGGGCTTCCCTGAAAGGGGGCTGGTTATGCCAATATACTTAGTAACTTTACGAATTTATCATACCTAATTTCGGTATACATATGACTTACTATCTGGAAAAGAATACTGTTTGGGTGAGGCATCAATGGCACCAAAGGGATGGGGGTTGGGAAGGAGGTAACAAAAGAGTGAGAGGGAGTGAAGGAGAGAGAGAGAGAGAGAGAGAGAGAGAGAGAGCAGAGGGGTGTTAGGTAGAATGAGAGAGAGAGAGAGAGAGGGGGAGAGAGAGAGAGAGAGAGAGAGAGAGAGGTGGGGGAGGAGTGGGAAAAGAAAGGGGAAAGAGGCAGGAGGTTGAGAAAGAAAAGATGGAGAGGGAGGGAGAGGCAGGGAGGTTGGAGAAGAGAGAGAAGAAGAGAGGGAGAGAGAGAGAGAGAGAAAGAGAGAGAGAGAGAGAGAGAGAGAGAGAGTAGAGGGGGTTGTTAGGGAGAGAATAGAGAGAGAGAGAGAGAGAGAGAGAGAGAGAGAGAGAGAGAGAGAGAGAGAGAGAGTTTAGAGGTTTGTCATTCAGAGTTATCCTGGGAAAGAGGGGTTGGTCAGAGTACCTGGATAAAGGGACACTCACCACAGTACTACCTGGATAAAGAGAGAGAGAGAGCACAGAGATAAGGATAAAATGAGCAGTTACCACAATAATATTTGGATAATAAAATGGTCAGTCACCACAGTAATACCGGGATAAAAGGGACAGTCACCACAGTAATACCTGGATAAAAGGGATAGTTACCACAGTTAGTAATACCTGGATAAAAGGGACAGTCACCACAGTAATACCTGGATAAAAGGAACAGTCACCGCAGTAATACCTGGATAAATGGGACAGTCACCACAGTAATACCTGGATAAAGGTGACAGATAGCACAGTAATGCCTGGATAAAAGGGACAGTCACCACAGTAATACCTGATAAATGGGACAGTCACCACAGTAATACCTGGATAAAGGTGACAGATAGCACAGTAATGCCTGGATAAAAGGGACAGTCACCACAGTAATACCTGGATAAAAGGAACAGTCACTGCAGTAATACCTGGATAAAGGTGACAGATAGCACAGTAATACCTGGATAAAAGGGACAGTCACCACAGTAATACCTGATTAAGGTGACAAATAGCACAGTAATGCCTGGATAAAATGGACAGTCACCACAGTAATACCTGGCTAAAGATGACAGTCAGCACAGTAATATCTCGATGAAAGGGACAGTCACCACAGAAATACATGAATAAAAGGACAATCACCACAATAATACCAGGATAAAAAGGACAGACGGAACAGTAACACCTGGATAAAAGGGACAGTCACCACAGTAATATCTGGATAAAATGGATAGACAGTAAAGTAATACCTGGTTACAGGGACAGACAGCACAGTAATAACTGGTTAAAGGGGACAGACAGAATATTAATATCTGGGTAAAAGGGACAGTCACCACAGTAATACCAGGATAAAAGGGACAAACAGTACAGTAATACCTGCTTAAAGGTGACAGACAGTAGAGTAATAGCTGTTTCAAGGTGTCAGACAGTACAGTAATAAATGGATAAAACGGACAGTCACCACTGTAATAACTAGATGAAAGGGACAGTCATCACACTAATGCCTGGATAAAAGGGACAGTCACTACAGTAATACCTGGACAAAAGGGCCAAACAGAACAGTAATTACTGAATAAAAGGGCCGGTCAACGCAGTAATTTCTGGATAAAAGGGACAGTCACCACAGTAATACCTGGATAGAAGGGACAGTCATCATAGTAATACCTGGATAAAATGGACAGACAGCACAGTAATATCTGGATAAAAGGGACAGTCACCACAGTAATGACTGTCAGATCACACACGACTGTTCGAAGGGTGAACGTTCACATGAAAAAAGTAGATCTGCCAGTCAGACTGTCAACACAAACCCCTCCCCTCTTCCTTCTCCCCTCCCCTTTCCTTTTCCCTCCCCTAAACTAGACTGTCACTCAGAGTTTTCCCGGGAAGTTGGTCAGGTTGGTAATATAGTTAGATATATATATATATATATATATATATATATATATATATATATATATATATATATATATATATATGTCACCAATTTTCCCAATACCATGATAGATTCAGAATTTTCCTTAATATTGATTTTAATCCACTTTTACTGCTTTATCTTACCAAAATCTTGAAAAAAATCATAGATGACGTGATTCACCTGTGACCCGTCCTGTTAAGGCAATCCAAAGGCCTTTCCTCTCCTTATTTATTTGTTTCTTTCACTTCTGTCTTCTTTATCCAGTTTTCAAAACGTTTCATTTCTGTCTGTAAACGCCTATAAACGTTTCTTTTATCATTCTCTCGTATTTCATCTCCTAACCTTTGTTTACAATTTCCTCTTACGAGAGGATTTCGCGTTTCTCTGTCCTTCTTCTTCTGTCAAGAAGGGGATGGACATCATCCTTTAAAAGCCCTCTTTCTCTTCCTTTTCCTCCTTTTTCGCAATTTTAAGAGTTTTTGTTTTTTTACATTTATAATCTTCTCTGGAGTTGTCCTTGTTCTTCATCCTCCCACTGTTCACGTTTCCTAATATCTCTTTTGTTCTGCTCCATAATTCTCTCTCTCTCTCTCTGTTTCTTTCTTTCCTTGTCTCTCCTCCTGCGGTTATTGCAGTTTCTTCTTGGGGAAACCTACAGAGAACATGCTTATGTGTGTCTGTGTGTGTGTGTGTAGGTATAAGGGGTGGTCCCATGGATAGACGTCGGGACCTCCAGGGGGGGGGAGTTACTCTCAAGGGGGACGGTACCTGGAGGGTGAGAAGCAAGGTGTAGGAGGAGGAGGAGGAGGAGGAGGGGAGGAGGAGGAGGAGGAGGAGGAGGAGGAGGAGGAGGGGGAGGAGGAGGAGGAGGAAGAAGACGAGAGTTCGAGGGAACTGGAGAGACGGTACGCCAGAAATCCCTTGTGTGTGTGTGGGATACAAGTGGCCACTTGACCCAGGAAACCTGCCGGGGGCTCCTCGACCCTCGAGGAACATCGAGGTTTTGAATCCTATTAAGTCAGAGAGCTCCTGTGCATATAGTGGCAAAGGATGACCAACTGGGGGAGGAAGTGATAGGTAGAGGTCCCTTCGGTTTTTGGAGAGTTGCGACTCGAGATGAGTTAGATGTCCAAGGAGAACTGAGGAGGAGGAGGGAAAAGGGGGTGGCCCAGAGGCTTGCAGATAGATGCCTGTTATAAAATGTAGGTTAAAATGACACATGGAGTGGAGCAGAGGTGCTATATATGGGTTAATTCTATGGGTGCTATGTAATTACAATAGATGTCTGATGGTTTTTTTGAGGTGCCCCTTCTTATTCATAGTGTTATTATTATTAGTTGTTATGAATCCAGTGCTGAGGTGTAAATATATATTTTATATATTATTATTATTATTATTATTATATATTATTATTATTATTATTATATATGTATATATATTATGAAGAAATCCAGTGTTGAAGATGTAAATATATATTTTAAAGATATATATTTACATTATACACATCACGCTGGATTTCTTCACCATTTTAGTGTCTCATGCTATTATTATTATTATTATTATTATTATTATTATTATTATTGTGTGACATTATTATTATTATTATTATAAGCCTGTTTGTAGATTCCACTGTAAAAGCAGAGCGCTTTTGCGTAAGCCAGAAACAAAGATTGTCCTCCAGGACATTTCCCTACGAAATATGCAAATGAACCTACTCAAGTGTTTTGCCGTCTTTCCTAACTACTGTCCGTTTGTTTCAGTTTCTAATACCAAAAATGAGTTGAAAGTGACTTCTTAACGACACTGGGAGAAGCTGCGAAGAAAATTAAGGCAAATTAAGGCATTCCCTGACACAAACTCTTGAGGGGTTTAGATTGAAAGCACTTGGCCAATAATTTCAGGCTCTGCTTTCTGGACCATGCTGTTGACCAGCATAATTTTCGAGGGGTATCATTTGGTTACTTTACTCAAATCTTATTTTCCCAAACAGCAAGAGTTGAGCTCCCTCCTTGTTTGATAACCAGAATGGCTTCTGCAACTCAGAATCTACGGGGGACATTCTTTTACGTCAAAATGATAAGAGAGGTCTTTTCAGTGGAGCTTCTTAGAACATTTTAAGACCTCATAAATATAACGCCGTTGTTCTTGATATCTCTGAATCATCTGACGGTCTGAACGTATTCTTAAGACTGTTAGGGAACCATTTTGGCCTTTGCTTTTACGTCTATATATACTTCTGGTTGTTCCTCTAACTGCTGCACATCTTTTCTTGTTGGTGACATAACTTCCGAATTTATAGTGGTGCCTCTTGAAGGGTATTTTGTCTTCATCAGTGATCTCCATTTCTGAAATTCATGCATCTATCAAGACCTTTAATGCATGGAACATTAAAATTCATACCGTCAGTTTGTACCTTTCATAAGTGTCAGACGAAGGCCCTCAAAGCGAGTTCTACTTCCGCAACTTGGAAACCCGACGGGCAACACAGAAGAACCGTTTAATTCCGGGCACTTGAGATCTGAACGATGATTCGTACCGAGAAAGAACGACAATGGGAAAGTTATTTCAAGCACAAAGAATGAAATGACTCGCCACTTTAACAAATAAAAAAAAAAATAAGGAAGAAATTCGTAAGACGAAGAAAGGAGGCTTTGCCTCAAGTGAGCGCCAGACCAGTGCGACGAACTCGAGATGCTTAAAGAACTAGAAAGACAATTCAAATAAACGATACTGTTTGACCAAGAGTGGAAGCGAAGTTGGTAATCACAGACCATTGGAGGAATGCAAAAGAGAGAGAGAGAGAGAGAGAGAGAGAGAGAGAGAGAGAGAGAGAGAGAAGAGCGTCAAGGACTGCAAAACTAGGAAATCCTCACAAGTATGCTTGATTGAATACGATGCCAGTGAATGAATTTGAAGGTACAAAGAGATGTGTGTGTGTGTGTGTGTGTGTGTGGCTTGATGGCTGCGTCGTGACCTGTTCGTGTATATTTGTGTGGGAGAGACAGAGAGAGAGAGAGAGAGAGACAGAGACAGAGAGAATCGATAAATACAATCTTTCTCACTAATGCGGAAGACAGACTGATGGCATTCCGTGCATATTCACGTAGGTTTTAATCATCTGCATACATGTGACACTCTCTGGGTAAACGGGAGTTGGCCTCGGGCAGGCACAGCGTCTCCATGTGTTCTGTGCTACTACCTTGAACAGTCGAGCCTCAGGGAAAGGGAATTCGCTCTCTTATTGCTTTCCCTCGTTCTTTATTTTCGTCAGTTATGGTTTCTAGAGTGAGTTAGATGCAAAATGAAGCAGAAGGAAAGCTCCTAACGGTCTCCCCGTCCACACACAGTTTACAATAAATAATATCGTCTTAGCTTAACTTCTTATCTATGAGAAGATTCGCCAGTCTATAAAATAAGGTATGGAATTACAACAGTAGTATAAGTACAGTAGTTGTAGTAATAAGAGTAACAGGAGGAAGATTGACTGACTCACTGATTGATTGGTTCCTGGAGACTGGCGTTGCAGTGACAACTGTCATCGAGGAAGATTAAAAAAGGAAAGAAACGCTAGAGTCTGTAGATAATTTTGTCCGAATTTATAAAAAAAACTTTCGTGCTAGTAGGAATGAATATAAACATACGAATATCCATATGCACCTGTTCGTGTACATAAATTTATAAACTTATTTATGATTCTATGGAGAGAATGAAGATAAATCTAATCATTTATGTGAGTGAGATAATAGTAAGTGCATTTATTTACACTGAATTTGGCAGAAGGACGCTTTACCCTGTCAAAAGAAACTTTTCCTCCCAAGATCTTTTTGAAGGTGAAACATTTTTCAGAATCAGTGTCTCGCTTCAAGTTTTACCTGAGCGAAAATCAGAACTAATGCAAAGCCCAGTCGTTAAGCATTAATTGTATTTGCTTGCTTAAGGATAATCGTAGGAAATCTAAAATAATCCTTCAGAATTATCATGCATTATACATGATAATTCTGAAGGATTATTTTAGATTTCCTACGATTTTTCTTGCATTATATTATTTACGATACTGAAGGCGAAAACTATTTTGATAAACATTTAAATGGTAATTTAAATGTTTATGTGCGTAGATAAAAATGCATAGGGGACTGACAGGTGAAGAACAGTGTGATTTTAAACAGATAAAACGGCGTGTGAGTCATACGTTTGTTATGAAACAGTTATATGAAGAGTTTATAGTTAAAAGAAAGAACTGTATAGGGTATCTATGGATCTAGAATAAGCTTGGAAAAGAATCGATAGAAAAACAATGTTTAAGGTACAGAAGTAAATATGTTGGCTTTTTCTGATGGGAGTGAAGCGGCTGTAAGAATAAGTGGAAGGGACAGTGGCTGGTTTGGTGTGAAGACTGGCTTGAGAAAAGGGATGGAGTGATGCAAAAAGTCAGAGAAAAAGCATCAGATGAAAGATGTAAGGTTCTGGGATAGGAAAATAGGTCGTGCATGGAATGTGGAGTGACTGATGTTGGCAGGTGGTGATACAGCGCTGACTGGGAATAGTGGTGAAACTGAAACCACTAATGAAGAAGTTAGAGGGATAATTTAAGAGTAAATGTCGGTAAATGCAAGGTTAGGAAGGATATGGTTCAATTGCATAGGTATTTTGGAGTAACATAACGGATGTTGGTATCATAAGAAATAGGTGATTCACTGAATAAACAGAACAGGGAAAGCAGCAGGGTGCGTGCAAAAGATCCGGGAGTGACTTGGTTTGTTTATGGAAGTCACAGTGGAAAAGTAGTTAGGGGCGTATTTAGTCACCTCTCATTCATAGAAGTGAAAGGTGGATGTTGGAGGTAAATTATAGAAAAAAGGATCAGGCTGTTGGGATGAATTATTATCTTAGTACATGCGGCAGAAAGTAATTCAAAAGGTTAGCAATTCGCACATATGTAGAAGAGGTAAATAATGTGGACCAAACTACACTGAAATGGTTTGGCTATGTGGAAAGAAGAGGACAATAGTTGGTCGAAAGAGCATAAAACTCGGAAGACGTAAGAAAGAGACGGACCTTCTCAGCAGGGTTTGATCTTCAAGCTTTTACATGAGTACCTTGAATATTGACTGTTGGCTCCTAATGGGTTAGTACATTTGCTAGAAATAAAGATAGTCTTTTTGGTCTAATTAATCACACCAAGGTCTGCCTTGATGATGGATATGACTATAGACTTGCTCAACTGTTTCTAGTCACTCTCCTTAACAGGTATTAGTTTTGAATGAGTTTAATGACTATAGATCTATCTTGTTTGGTGTTCCACAGGGACGGGCACTGTGATCCTAACTATTCTTTCCTTTAACTATTAGTGTAGGGAATAAGAAATGGCAGTATGCATACGATGCTGTTTATGTTTCAGGTATTTGATGCCAAAATGTTAAACAAAAGACGTTACAACTGGCCTTAACAGCGATATGGAATGAATAGGTAAGTGGTGCAGTCAGTAGTGAGTAAATTATGAGACTGAACTTCAGCAGAACTGAGACTTCATGGATTATCCAGTCTTATACTAAACTCCTGCTCTATGTTTCACTCTGCGTAAGTAACACATTACTTGATGATAATGAATACTGATGAAACTTGGTGTTACCTTCAGCTCTATATTTTCTTCTTCATTTAATGCTACGAGCAAATATCTTTTTCTGTAAAACTTCCAGCACCTATAGTGGTAATGGCATGTTACAGGCTCTGGACCTTTTGTTCCATCATTTTTTTTTTAATATTGTTCACCCGTCAGGCTGTCAGTCACTGTCTGGGATCTTTATCTAGAAGACAAGATGCCCAAGGCTCTGGTTCCCTTTTCCAAAAATGGGGAAATGGTCCTGTTTGGCCATCATCTGTAAGATCTGTTTTAACAGAGAATTTCCATTAGTGCCTTTAACACCTTCACCTTGGAACTGGAGTGTGCAATTTGCTTTGCATAGTATCAAAATTCAAATTCAGTTGAGGAGCTACGCTGTCACACTGACCTGTTCCAGAATTCTTTCTTTCCTTTTACTGTAAACTTGTAAAATGGCCTTTTTGGCGGTGTTCCTGATGCCGATGTTCCATATGCTCTCCAATGAAGGGATGGTTTTCAGGATTCGAATTTTTGCATAGACGGTCCTATTGAGTCTACATCATCTGAAAGCGCCAAGATTATGACATTACCTTCCCTTAACTTGATGTATCACCTTGTACTTCTTCAGCAAATGGTTGTACTTCTTCTGTCACCATATGAAACCAGAAATCATATGGGGACAATATCCGTGGCTAAGTCCACTTTTCACATCAACGATCGATTCTTGTTGTTCTTTATCTCTCCAATACTCCGTTTAAAAACTGTATTCTTCTTATCCAGTTGACATAGCTCCCTTCATCAGTTTCTGACGTCAAAATTATCATTAATTTCCTCCCCCTGTGACAGTGCTACTTTTCTGAATGGTTTATCATGTATTCAAACAATTCATTACTATCTCCACTTCAATATCTCTATAGCTTTAATTTTTCAAATATTCAGTCTCCAATCTTCCCTTTACTGTCATAACTTCTGTTTACCTCTGAAGTTTATGATTTCCTATATTAATTTTCGGTTCTTTTTATCTATAGGTATACTAATCCACCTGATATTTTCATATCTTCATGTGAGTTCCACGTTTCTTTGCAGTTATTCTTAACGAGACTATATGTCTATCTATCAATGCGTTGTCTATGAACACAAACAAAATAAGCATCATTCTGTTTACAGTATGTTGGTCATTTAAGCTGTGCACTATAAAGTGCTGGACAAATTACACCTACGTTTTCCTACTTTTGCATGTAATTCATCCAGCTTTATTATATCACGCAAAGATATTCTATTAACTATACTCTGAAGGTTTTCATAAAAAAAAATTTGCCTTCATTCTCACAGATTTGTAAATGTGACGGTACCAAGTTAAAATGCTGCTCAGATTCTTGACAGACTTTCAATAGCACACAGTGAGTCAGAGGGGATGGCTTGGGGAGCGGACAAGTTTACCTGTTGAGACATCAGTAGCCACTGCGTGGCTTACTCAGGTGTCATGTGGGTGGAAATGGGAATTTGAGCTCTGATCAAACACGTAGTATACTTTCGGTCACTAGGAATATTCTGCTATTCATTGGTGGCTTTTAATGAACTTTGGAGGCTTGCGCCAATGTTATGGATAATCTAGGAGATTGTAAGGGAGAGTAAAGGTAAAGCACAATCCCTCTGAAATATGAGTGAGCAATATTCATAGTAATGAGTGTTATAACCAGCGTTAATCTTTTCCTCACTGGATTATCCACTAGTTTTTAGACCATAAAAGGAATGATGAAAATAAGAGAGAATGGTTGCCACAGTAGATTAATTTCACGTAAAATGCGCCATTAAACTTCTGCGATAATGGAAATTTCCATATTTAAACATTTACTAAGCATAACACTAACACTTTCATCTTCTACTTAAGAAATACAAGAACGAAGAATGCAAAGTTGATGTACACACACATATTTCTCTCTCTCTCTCTCTCTCTCTCTCTCTCTCTCTCTTCTCAGTCCTTCCGATAGGTCTTAGAGGAACCGTAATCCCCTTCGTGAGGGTCTTGGAAACCGGGTCCTCGGCAGCGAGAATCCCAAAGTCAACACTTGGCCTGCGACCAGGTCAAGCAGGGGTTGTCTTGGACAGAAGGGCAACACAGGTAGGGCAGGAGGACGTGTTCTGTCGGTCCCGGCTCCTTCCTGAGAGAGAGAGAGAGAGAGAGAGAGAGAGAGAGAGAGAGAGAGAGAGAGAGAGAGAGAGAGAGAGAGAGCTGAAGAGATGCAAGTAAAAAGAGACCACAGCCTTCAAAAAGGTTGAGGGACTCAAGGAATGAACGACGGGAAATTCGTTTGTTTTAGCGATTGTAGTTGGACGGCTGTACTGCTGGTCCATTCGTCAAAACATTTCACTTGGTTTCGTCGAATATGGATGGAAATCTGCGTTGCTGTTGGGATTATCTTCAAAGTTAGGCATTTATATAGCTACTGGTTTCATCTCTGTTACAAGCATTTTGAGTCTTTTGAACCAAATACCGTTCAAAATTTGTATTCCTTCCGTATTCCTCTTCACCTCCAGCACTTTGTCTTTTTGCTGTTTGGTTTCATCTTTGTTTTAAGCCTTTTAGGTCTTTACGGAGCCACATCCAGTTCAAAATTCGCATTCCTTCTGTATTACTCTTCACTACAAGCCATTGGTCTTTATACTGTCCGGAGTAGAATGACAAACTGTACTCGAACCCTCTTCATTGTAAGCAATATTCAGGTTCAGTATCTTTATCAGCACACGTCTTGATTTGCAGTCATCGCACGTTCACTTATGTAGCTTCATAGATGGACCACGAGATTTTAATCCTGTAATTTTGGAGGTGCAATACATATACTGTTCAATAATATCAGTTCCCCGTTAATATGAATATATATACACATATATATATATATATATATATATATATATATATATATATATATATATATATATATATATATATATATATACTTATTGAATAACACCATACCTCCTGTGGTTAAACTAATATTCATGAGGTCTCCTAATTCAGATGTCATTTCGAGACTCGAAAATATCTAGTTCTTACTACAATTGCAGCAAACATTATTTGTAGCTACAGGTAATGGGTCACAACGAAGTGTTTCGAGACGCACCGGAGAACGTGGTAAAGTAAACAAGTAATTTACTCTGAAGAGTATAATCATTCATCATCTCGCCTGAGCCGTGGAAGCTCAGTGATATGATATCTGAATTCCCGCTATGGTGGTATCGAGTTCTTGGCAGATTTTTAATGGCACACGGACCTACTTTCATTGTACCACAGGATAGGGGCCTGTGAAACTGCACTGGTCTCCCTGCTGAGTCACCAGTGGCCAGTGCTTCGTTTACTCAGGTCTCACGTGGGTGGAGATGGGGTCTGAGAGCTGGTTATATATTCATTAATTTTTTTTCTTTTAATGAGTAATTCCCACTTAATATGTTATAATTCCCCTATATATATCTGTAAGCATTTATATTTTGTAATACTACCTGATTACCATATCAACCCTGATGAATGACGTTTGTCTAGTAATCAATAGGGTGGAAAAGGTATGTACTGTACAACACCACAGCCAATGTCATTCATTCGAGAGGGCTTTCCCCTACACGCATACCGCGTCCGGGTTGCCTCTTGTGCTGTACTTTGTAAGTATTTTTTGCACAATAAATTGTTTATATATATATATATTTTTACCTTCACAAGGATATGAAAAACTGTTATCTAATTATATAAATTTAACTACACAGGTCTAAATACATCCATTTTAAGATGGTGTCGTGGATACGACTCGAACTAAAATGCAGGTTTTACGAAAATTTACAACATAAAAACCTATATATAATTTTTCTCTCTCTGCTTAATCGAATCAAATTGCACAATTAAAATGGAAAGTGGCCTCCCATAAGCATGTAGTCTTATTTAATACTAACAAATTTCAAAATCCTTTGTAAATCTTGGGTTCAATTAATCACTGACATACTATTAAATATTAGGATTTTATTAATGAACAAAACCATCCTTTGAAATTAAGTTTTCACTTGTGGTGTGACGTTGACCATTAATAAGCAATTCAAGTTTTTTGTTTTAATCTCCGAAACGTTTGGTTTGTTCTCTTTTTATATTTAAATATCAATTTCTATGTTATTGGGCCCTTCCTCCATTCTCGCTTATCCTGCAAACATTTCAGAAAGTATATGAAGTAATTTAAAATATTAGTTACCTAAGTACGGACGAGGAATAGACAAAAAGACACCGCACCTCGTGAAAGGACGAAATCATCCGCGGCCTGATCAAAGAGGAGAAGGAGAAAAGGAAGACAGGAAACGAAAACAAACAATGGACGGAAAGAACAAATGAGGCCTGAGAGAGTGAGGGGACCTCCGTCTCTCTTCTTAGTGTATTGGTGGGGTGGGGGTGGGGAGGCTCGATTGGTGGAGGATGGGTGTGGGGAAGGTGTTGTGATTGATAGTGGAGGAGGAAGGGGCGGAGAAGGAGCGCTGGCCACTGAGGAGGAGAGAGAGATGTTGAGGGGAAGTGGGACTAGTCCCATGGCTAATAGAGGTTTGGGGGCCATGGTGGCAGGGGTGGGGGGCGGACCAGAAAGGTGGGGAGGGGGCGTAGGTCTAGGTTTAGGGGTTCTTCTGGCGCGAGACTGACTCTAGGGCATCCAAGAATCTCATCTCCTTCTGGGCTGCCGCCACAGAAACCTCCTGTCGGTGATTGCTCCACGTCTGAGGCGCCCCTTCCTTCCTTCCTTCTTTACTTCCGAGGAGGAGCAGAGCTCCTTCTTACGGCTACAGGATACTGCAGTATCCTGCGTGCCTCCCTCCTTTACCCCGAAGTCTAAATAAGTGCTCGCGACGTCGAGGGTTCAAGGGGCATCGAGTCCAATTCCGAAGCCACCTCCAAAAAATTGAACGATATCTGATCAGTTATTCCAAGGGTTGCTCGCTCTGACCTGTGTGTTCTGACAGCTCTTTGTAGTGCAGTGAGAAAGATCTTACATTATTTCTGGTCCTTGGGGACGTAGAGAAAGACTAGGTCAGTTTCGGTAACTGACTCGCAAAACCTTTTCTCTCTCTCTAGAGAGAAAGAGGGAGAGAGAGAGGAACAGAGTGGCGAAAGAAGTCTTCTCTGCCCAGATTCGAATCATCCTTTTTGAGGGGGAAGCTTTCGTACTATGAGCATCGAAGATGTCTGAGAAAAGGACAGAAAGCCTGAGGCGATCAGCGGAGCGCAAGTACTCGCGGACAAATAGTGGTAAGTCATTTCTCATTTAGTTAACGGCTCTTACTCGTCATGTGTCTTAAACCATTCTAATTGGCTTGATTTTACTATATACATATCTAATATTTAAATTCTGCTGTCTATCTTCTATTTCTTTTGCCTCTACCAGTCCAAGAGATTTGTAACAGCACTGGGAAATTAATGCATAACAGGAAAAATTAAGGCTAAATAAATCCCAATAAATTTCAATAAACTGCGCGATTAAAGGACCTGACTTGGTACCGTTTAAACACTGCGATTTACGAATTGGAATTTATGAAATACATCAGAAGAGTTTAATCTTCACAAGAGTAATCTAATTTTCATTGTACATTAGTCCACAAAATATTAAATAATTTTTTGAAGCATTGCAACTAGAAAAGACGTTACCAAAACATATATAAAATCTATTCGTTGTGCCTTTCCTGACCTATTTAGTGAATTATGTACCTGGTAATTACACGATTGTGGTGGTCATATACACATACATACATACTTACATACATACATACACACATACATATATACAGTATACACATAAATGTATGTGCGTATACACCTTTTCCCCGTAGAGTAACAAACGCTAGAAAAGTTAAGCCCCAGACTTTTTAAGCATAGTCACGACCACCACAACCGTGTAATTACCAGGTACGCAATTCACTAAGTAGGTCAGGAAAGGCAAACGATAGATAGGCAGGAATAGATTTAATATATGTTTTGGTAACGTCTTTTCTAGCTGCAGTGCTTAAAAAAATAAAAAAAATATTTAATGTATATATATACATATATATAAAACAGTACAGTTTCAGACTTGTTCGACTTAAACTAAAGATTGAAAATGTTGTGCTTAATGATAAAAGTCGGCCGACAGCAACTGTGGATTTAATCACACCCATAAAAACAAGAAAAAAATGCGTATCGAGTTTTCTGTACAGACGCTACAGCGTATAATCAAGGCCACCGAAAATTAATTTATCTTTCGGTGGTCTCGGTATAATGCTGTATGAGCCGCGGCCCATGAAACTTTAATCACGGCCCGGTGGTGGCCTGTCCTATATAGTTACCAGAAGCACGATCATGGCTAACTTTAACCTTAGATAAAATAAAAACTACTGAGAAGGCTAGAGGGCTTCAATCTGCTATGTTTGATGATTGGGGTGGACGATCAACATACCAAATTTGCAGCCACTTCAGCCTCACTTAGTTTTTAAGATACCAGGTGAGGTGCGCGGGACAGAAAAAAAGTGGGACTGACAAACGAAAACCGGACAATAGTCTCTCTTACAGAAAACATTCATAAATCACGATTGCATACTGTAATCATTCTCTGAAACCACCAGCCCATATCTCAGCAAAGTATGTCAACATTTTTTTGCCCTATTTGAAAGTAAGTCGCAAAGATTTTAACAACAGAATGAAGTAAAGCCATTAGATTTCAAGCACTATTATAGTACGGTATTTATTCGCTGGAACCACCAGCTCCTATTTCTGCAAAGTATATACAGAAATTTTTTTTCCCTAATCGTAAATTAAACAGTGCAGGTTTTCTTTAACCATGACCATGTTTAAAGCAACTACTAAATATAACACCTTTTCCTAAAACTCATGATAATTGTAGAAATAGCTCCAAAAGTAGTAAATTAGAAATTAAGACTTACCTATTCAGCTGATGTCAAACCTTACTCAGACTTTAAGCGGCCGATGGAAAGACCAAGGTTTTAGGTACGTTCCTACACAGTTTCCAATTCTGGAAGAGGAAGTGAAATGATATTAAATCTACTATTACCGCGATGTTGCGCTGTTGTTTTGATTGTAAAACAGTAGTTATCAGGATAATATTATAAATTTGAAGGCCCATAGACCCGTGGCTTTATTTTCACAACCAGCTAACACACAGACACACACATATATATATATATATATATATATATATATATATACATGTATATATATATATATATATATATATATATGTATATATATATATATGTATATATATATATACATGTATATATATATACATATATATATATATAATATATATAATATATATATATATATACATAACTGTATAATATATATCTATACAGAGAGAGAGAGAGAGAGAGAGAGAGAGAGAGAGAGAGAGAGAGAGAGAAGTGACTTTTTCAAAAGTTATTTACATTTTAGAATAAGGTTGCTAGCCAACCTTCTCCTTCCCTCTGGTTGTAGTCCACCAGTCAACTGTCTATCAGGTACGAAATACTCTCTATTAATAGAAAGTGCCTCAATCATTCTAGTTTGCTCAGGAATCGAACCCTGAGGGAATCTTCTATTAGCTATTCTATATCTTTCGTACTGGAATGGATTCGCATTATACATAACTAGTTCCTCCGTATTGCCAAAAATTATGGTAATATAAGAGAAGGTTGAAATGTAACGTCCTGACTCTAGGACGCTATATATCCTACCGGAGGTCAAAGTATCCTAATTGATGCTCATATAGGACCTAAAGGTGAGAGAGGTTGGTCCCGGGGCTGGACGGCGGTAAGCTTAAATGAGGAGTTGCGTTACAATAATAATAATAATAATAATAATAATAATAATAATAATATGTAGTGTTGAAAGTCATAGCTGCATCAGATGCATTCTGTTTATATACAGCTGTCTCTATATTTCTAATAACTGATTTTCCAGGGTTAATGCACTGTGCCAGTAACTCGCCGAGGCTCGTCATTCTTTGCAGAGTAAAGTAGTTGCAAAGTAGGGTAGTTTTACATAGGAAGAGTTCGCTGGGACAGAGTAAATTGGCTGGTAAGTGAAATGTGGCGTTAAGTTTCCGTAGAGTTTTACTTCCTCAGGCTAAAATCGTCGTAAATATTATCCTACGAACGCGTCCTGCTCGCGGTCCCCGGAATGGATAGTAGTACTGTATAATAATGCTAATGACGAGTGTAGTCGGAAGAATAACTCTACGGATAATGAACGCTATGTTTCACTCACCAGCCTAGCCTAATTACTCTGTAACTGTTACAAAATTATTCCTACAAAAAAACTATCCTAGATTGCAACTGTTTTCCTCTCCAAAGAATGGCAAACATTCGTCGAGTTACTGGCAGAATTTAGTAACCCTGAAAAACCAATTATTAGAGGGTTTTAACAAAATCTACATAAACTGAATGGTGCTATCACTTTCAACACTCCGTGCTTAAAAGACGATCCTCTACTTAAATATATAATAATAATAATAATAATAATAATAATAATAATAATAATAATAATAATAATAATAATAATAATAATAATAATAATAAGTGCAAAAGAAGTAGTTTAGCACGTATATATACATATATATATACTGTATATATAAATACATACATACTGTACATACATACACACATATATATGTGTATACACACATATATATGTATGTATAAACAGTATATATATACATACATACTGTACATACATACACACACATACACACACACACACACACACATATATATATATATATATATATATATATATATATATATATATATATATATATATATATATATATATTATTGTCACTTGTATTCATATATTTCTATCCATATTCTCAAGTTTTGGAGCATTTCCATTCTGCCATTGGCGAATTACCTAATATATGTAAAATTATGTATATACTTTCATATTTCCACAAAACTTCGTCGAATCGTCAAACCAGAAGTGACTTTTGGTCCTACGCTGAACTGACAAGTATAAAAGAGTTCGATGTGAAGCGGTTGTGAAAAAAAATTTGGAAAATTGTGAAAATTATTTTTTCTTCAGCCGGATTCTTACTGAAGATTTCAGATTTTTGTTGCGTCAGTATCAGTTAATAAAGCGAACGTCGTTTCAATAAGGGATTCGGATTTCCCATACATGTCATTATTTTACTGTAAATACGAAGAAAACTAATTATACATAATTCCGGAATCATAAATGAACCAATAGGAACATTTCTGAGTGGTAAAATTGGCTAATTGTTATTGAATTTTGACATGTACTTATTATTATTATAATTATTATTATTATTATTATTATTATTATTACTATCCGACCAAAATGAATGCCCATCTGTGCATACAAAGAGAAACCTGAGGAAAGTATCTTTGAGAAAGCAAGCGGTAAAGAGTTATCAGGACATAACGGGTCTTACCAGCAATCTTTGTGCAATCACAATAATGTCACAGATCACTGAAGCTAGAACGAGATAAATACAAATAATTTACATAAACTTAGAGCTAAGATCTTGACACGGATCCTAATTCTCCGACGCCTAATGAAAAAAGGGAGAAAAATGAAAATATGTCATAAACACGTCGGTGACTTAACGCTCACACATCACAAAAGGTTAAATACAAGCCAGCTACTTGTTGGCAGTTCTAACAAGTGCTTCATACGATTATCCAGCATTTGCTAAAGTTTCGTTTCCCACTTACGTTAGCTGGGTTGTTTTAAACTTGTTTGTGATATGTATGTGATAAGTTGTTGACATTTCAACTTGTTTGTGACATGTATGCCATAAGTTGTCGACATGCTGAGATGTTTTAACTGTAGCGTGGATGCAACCTAAGGTGACTAAAGTACAAATTTACTTAGGAGAGAAGAGGAAAGACAACCCCATATTTATCTATTTTTATCTGAAAAATAAGTTACTGAAGATAAAACTAGATTTATGTTAAGGAAATGATACACCTATGAAGGATACCTATTAAAATTTGAAAGTATATGTTATTGAATGATAAGAACCAAAATACTTCAGCGTTACTGTTGATGAATAAGTATGAATAATGAGTAATGAAAGGGCCACGTAAGACCAGGAGATTTGCATTGCGTGTACGCATTGATGACGTATTAAGCTTTTGGGAAAGCTGCCATTAATTGAGGTTAATTCTGTATTATGAGCAATTTTGAACTGAAAATAGTTATGTTTTTTTATACTGAATAACAAAATTGTAGGGCATCACATTATACAGGAAGACTGAAATTATTTTGTAAACAGAACATCAGTAGCTTTTTGAAAGATTTAGCTTGAGCTGTCTTTCAGTAATTCCCCTTTTTTCATACTCGTGGATACGCAAATATATGAGTGTGCGTGTGTGTGTGTGTGTGTGTGTGTGTAGCATATATATATATATATATATATATATATATATATATATATATATATATATATACATACATATATACATATACATATATATGTGTGTGTGTCTATTCACATTTTCTTCCTGCAAGGTGAAAAACAACACGAGAAACTTAACAACGGAAAGACTATGCACAAAACTGAGGAGTCTACAAGGATCACAGATATGAACGAATAAGCCACAATAACTAAACCTCGCATTTACTCTTCTCTTCCAGGAAACAAGATGGAGTCTCACGGGTACAGTTCGCAAATGATTCGGATGACGGAGCCCGAACCCTCCACTAGCAAGAAGGTTAGTTTCCTGAAGCTTTAAGATTTTTTCTTTTTTCGTTTTTACCCTTCCAGCATTTTCTCGAGTTTTTCTCAAAGAAATTAAACATATGACGTACTCAAATCTATAATTAGAATATACAGAAAAATTCCATGGTGCTGATCGAGTTGGTAAATCTACAGTAAAATAAAAGGAAAATCATAATCTTTTAAATCAAATATTATAATATATGTTGCATGCCTGAAATATCTTAATTCTTATGAGGAAATGTAATCGTTTACAGTAAGCCGATGTTTGATAGGCTGCTTGTGGTAGAGACTGCCTTAATTTCTTTATAAGAACTGCAAATTTGAGAGCATATTTAATGTAAAAAATATTCCAACTGGGAAACGTATGCTTTCAATTTATCGACAATCAAACCACTATACATATATATATATATATATATATATATATATATATATATATATATATATATATATATATATATATATATATATATATGTGTGTGTGTGTGTGTGTGTGTGTGTGTGTGTGTAAACAAAACGCACATGGGCACGTGTTTCACAGAAATAATGTTGACTCATCATGACAAAATCCCAGTCTTTCAAATCAGTCTTTCAAGAGAGAGGGTCACTGGTAACGCCCCCTGGCCCTCATTGAAAGACGGGTTTTGGTCCCAATTAAAGTTAGTAATATATATATATATATATATAATATATATATATATATACATACATATATATATATATATATATATATATATATATATATATATATATATTATATATATGCACATACACATACTATTGACCAACCCAGTTGCCTGGGAAAATTCTGAATGACAACTGATAATCTCTCTCTTTCCCTTTCTCCTCCCCCTAATAACCCTCTATTCTCTCTCTCTCTCACTTCACTTCCTCTCTCTCTCTCTCTCACTCCAACTCTCCCCTCACTTTTCCCTCTTCTCCTCCCTAACACCCCTCTACTCTCTCTCTCTCTCTCCTTTCCTGTCAAGACAGTTGCTTCATTTACATTGCCCAGCACTTTTGACATTTTATATTTCAACCCTTCTCACCCCCCTTTCCTATCGGGGCTGAACTTGGACTTAAAGGACATTGGGAGTGTCACTATTCATCTCAACGACCTCAAAAACTAAGGATTAGACACTAACATCTGTCATTTTTAACATTTTATTTTTCACCCCTTCTCACTCCCTTCCTATTGGGACTGAACTTGGACTTAAAGGGTATCGGGAGTGTCACTATTCATCTCAGCGACCTCGAAAACTATGGATTTGACACTAATATTTTTCAATTTTGACATTTTACTTTTTACCCCTTCTCACCCCACCCCTTCCTGTTGGGGCTGAACTTGGAATTAAACTGCATCAGGAGTGTGTGTCACTGTTCATCCCAGTGACCTCGAAAACTATGGATTAGACACAAATATCTGTCATTTTCAGTTATTTTTACATGTCACCCCCTTCCCACCCCATCCCCTTTGGTGCCAGTGATGTCTTACCACC
The DNA here is from genome assembly GCF_040412425.1 of Macrobrachium rosenbergii. Taxonomy (NCBI): domain Eukaryota; kingdom Metazoa; phylum Arthropoda; class Malacostraca; order Decapoda; family Palaemonidae; genus Macrobrachium; species Macrobrachium rosenbergii. The sequence goes on from NC_089795.1 coordinate 51,882,897, forward strand.
CGTATACTTTCCAGATAGGAAGTCATATGGATACCAAGTTTGCTGAAATTGCACTCAATGCCTTTCAGAGTTATGCTGAACATACACACACACATGCACACATACATGCATTCACATATATACATATACATACATTATATATATATATATAGAGTATATATATATATATATATATATATATATATATATATATATATACAGAAATATATATATATAAATACAGAAATATATATATATATTTATATATACATAAATGTATATATATATATATATATATATATATATATATATATATATATATATATATATAAAACAAGGAAGAGTGCTCAGAAAATTGAAATTATACAATATAGCGGCACTCCTTAAGAGTGAAAATTACTTGTCATAAAGTCATGACGTTTTCGTTGATTTGGGAACAAGAGAGTGCCTGGTTAAGTGGGTGTTATGGGAAGAAGGTCAAGAGGAAAGCAGAAGGTTAGATGGCGTGATAAAGCAAAGAAAGGAGGATTTGGAGAAGAAGGGTTCAGCAGATGAACAGGCTTTCGATACAAATAGCTGGAGAAGACGCATCATCAAGGGAGCCGACCCCTTAGCATAGGGAAAGCAGATGATATAAAGAGTATGAGTGCCTGGTTAAGTGCCAAGTAGACACGAGGCTGGACAAGATAGATATGATTACAGGCGAGATGCAGAGAAGTCAGTAGAGGAAATGGCACAGGAAATGGTCAAAATATGAAGACTGAGAGAAGAGGAAGCGGTATTAATGTTAAATGGCTAACTTCCTTGAATGGATAGCATGAATCTGAAACGAAATCTAAAGGAGAGTACTTTAAAAACGAAAAGAATAAATACCTTGTAACTATGGTAATAAGTCAAATATACGATAAAACAGAATATTTAATATATTAGATTTTGTCTTAGGTTCAAGTAAAGCAAAAAACACACAGCAGTAATAATTTTGTGTTATTGGAAAACGGCTATAGAATAACTACACGATCTCGATTTTATTATCTATCTATCTATCTATCTATCTATCTAGCCAATATATATATATATATATATATATATATATATATATATATATATATATATATATATATATATATGTATATATATGTATTTCAGAACAGTTACCCCCATGGACAATTACCCTGAGGACAACTATCCCTAGGACAATTACGCCCAAGGACAATTAACGCTCCCCCCCCCGCGTATCATGTTCTGTTTGGAGAAAAGGATAACTTTTAAATTTAATAGGAAAAAATAATCCATTTCTTTCGTAAAAAGCCACTAAGCGCCATGTCACCTATAACAACTTAACAATCGTTACACTAGTAATTGCTTTTGAATACATTTAATTTTAACGACTTTAACAACTTAACAACAGTTACACTTGTAATTGCTTTTGAAGACATTTCTTGAAAAAAAAATTTAATTTTTCGCCTTTTTGAGATTCATTTGTATTTTTTCTTTGTTAATTCTTCAGCATTAGAGAAAAGACTATAAGCCCTTGAAGCACTATGGAATTTGTAAAAAGTGATAGAGGAAAAGACAGACTAGTTTATGGTGGATATATTCAAGTTAAACAAGAAGACTTAGCAAATGGTGATGTGTCATTTGAGTGTGAAGAACGCAGAAACAAAGCCAACTGCACAGATCAAGTGAAAGTGCACATCCAGCGAAATGAAACTGTTGGCAGACTTCACGATCACACCCATGCTCCAGATGAAACCAAAACTAAAACCGCTCAATCTATCCACAAGATAAAATGCAAGCTACAATGCAGAAAAACTACACAGAAAATCATTTCTGAGGCCTGTGTCTCATTGATGAAGAAACGGTAGCAAATTTGCCTCCAATTCACCACTTAAAACGTAGCATCAGACGTCAGCGACAATGTTCGTCTTACTTACGGCTTTTACCTCTAAACACACAAGAACTGGTTTTAACGGACGACCATACAAGAACAAGAGATGGCCAAGATTTTTTGCTGTACGATTCGGGACCCGTTGAAAAAAGAATTCTGATTTTTGGAAAGCATGAAAACCTGGCTTATCTATGCAGAGAACGGTACTAGTCTCTAGATGGAACATTCAAAACGGTTCCCTGGATATTTTCACCATTATACACAGTTCATGAACTGCTAAATGACCGTTCAGTATCATTAATTTATGCTGTTTTGCCTAATTAAAGCCAAACAACTTATCTAATCTTCTAGAGCCGCTAAAATTGATGAGACAAATTTAGTGCCAAACTATCATGGTAGATTTTAAAAGTTATCCTTTCTGCAGACAGCATATAATAACGGTGGTAAATGGTACTGTCCTAGGGGTAGCTGTCCTAGGGGTAGTTGTCCTCGGGGTAATTGTCCATGGGGAGTAATGTCCACGGGGTTAATTGTCCTAGACTCATATATATATATATATATATATATATATATATATATATATATATATATATATATATATATATATATATATATATATATAATATATAATGTGTGTGTGTGTGTATAATATATCACAAAGTCTTCAGTTGCATGCTTAGTTTGTTTAAGATTAAGCCGGCCTTATGCCAGAATGGGTTCTAGTTTCTGGGCGGCCTGTATATAAGGTATGGCATTATGTGGGAAGTCGTTGAAGAGACAGGAGCCTTGGGATGGACCGCTAATCTCGACAAACCAACAGATACGTGTTCATCGTCTGCTGACCATTGTCTTGAGAAAATTTAAAAATGTAGGTCAGATTCGCCATCTTGAACTCCAGGACCCTTTGAATACTGTGTGCGTGTGTGTGTATGCGTGTGTGCATAGGAGCGTGCGTACTTAAACTTAACCATGAATATTTAACTTTTTGCAGATGTATTTTTTCAATACATTCATTTTGATATAAAATAGTTTATAATAAATAGAAAATTCACAAAACTCTCTCAAACAAAATTTATTTATGCATACACATTAACATAATCGCACGTCCATACGAGCCTGATTGCACGTTCGCACGTATGTATTCAAAAACACGCATCACAGTCCAACCTCATCTTTCAACCCACCTCCTGAGGATACTTATAAAGTCATTCACCTTGAATAGGCGCTAATGACGTCCTGTTGCGCCCCAGGGACTTGAAATTGCACGTTACGTCATCAGCATTAAATATTCATTAAGTCTGGCATGTCAGGATTTATTAGTGAATTCAGGTTAACCTTGTAGTTATCATACAAGAACATCAGTGTTTTCTTAAAATCTGATCACTTGCTAGGGACCTTCAGCTGGAAAATTCGATAACCTTTGAGGATTATCTCTCATTATCAACTCCAGTGTCTCTCCCTCCCTACCTCTCTCTCTCTCTCTCTCTCTCTCTCTGTTTTTAATGTCAGTGGTCAGTAGCTTTCAAGGTGTTGTAAAGAAAGGATAGAGCAAGTCCTGTGTCTCTTGGAAATTGTGTTTTTTAGGAAAGCGCGGTTCGATATTGTCATTTCTGGGCCATTTGTTGGTTTTGCGGTAATTCACGTGTGCATTTTGCAAAACACTGAATATCAGTGAATTACAACTGCGTTTAATGTCTCATAGAATAACTTTGGCTAGAAATAATGTTAATAGCTCGCACTTAAGGCAGTGCTTTATAAATGCACTCTGGCACTTCTTCGTAAGGTGACAAATCCACTATTTCTGTTAGAAATATAAAGTTCTATTCAAGGTGACGAAATGGATAATGTGAACCGTAGACACTCGTCCCTTCTTCGCGAAGGGTACGAGGCCCTTGGAGAAGACGACACTGCCTCTGAGACCAAGAACCTACAGAAGGGGAACGAAGAGATGGAAGAGGCAGCAGACCAGATCGAAATGACGGTTCACGACCTCAAGAAGGACGCTGCGATGGAGGCCGAAATCGAAGAGCGGCCGAGCGAGCGCTTGCGATTCACCGAAATGACGAACTACGGGGCTTTTGCGCCCATCAGGTCGCGGGGATCAATCCTGCGGAAAGCCCATCACAAGTGCATAACCGTGGACGAGTCTTCTGGTTCCCAAGAGCGGAGACATCACCGAGACTCGACCACCAGCTTCGGTCCGTACCCGAGCGAGTTTTCCTTCCTCCGTAAGAAGGACTCCGCGGGTTCCTTCACGCCGGTGACGACGAGTCAGGATCGCCACTCGAAGAAGTACAGGAGGAAACAGTCGGTGCTGAGCATCACCGTGTCGCAGGGATCCGAGACCGGAGGCATGAGGAGCTTTACCGAGTTCGAGGACCCGCCCACGCCTCCGACGCCCCGACGGAAGAGGGGCGACTCCGTCTGTAGTACCGGGTCGGTCGGCGGGCCACTCCTGAAGCCCTCCATCATGGCCACGGGGGAGATGTTTTCGGAGTGCCAGAAGCGGAAGCAGTGGCTCATGGCCATCCACGCCTCTCACCCCGACGAGGTCGTGCCCATGCTGAAGAAACCGGTGCTTTTCGTTGACGAAGGGGGTCACCTAACGAAGGAGGCGGTAAATGTCTGGCTTGTTATTACTGACTGACGGCTTGGAAAATTGAGGTTGAATTGAATGGTCCTTAAATTAATTTCAGTTTTATTTCATTTCGATATATGCTAAGTAAAAGAAATGCAAAATAATCATGCTGACGATGATAACAAATATACAAAATATACAACTATATTCTGTATAGATTGTTCGGTTTGTACAAAAGCCTCCATCTACTGTAAGCCCCCTAAGGTTCAACAACAAAATGTGTAATATTTTTCTTAATGCATCCTGCTATTTCCAATCTTTTTTTTATTTTTAATTTCCCTTTGAAGATTAAATGCCTGATTCCCTGGTTTATTCAACATGCGTCACATTTAGTCCTGATTTCTTGAAAAGTACTTTCCATCGGACATTAAAGAAAGTAATTGCATCAAGAACCATTTGGAATATACCTCCAAGAACCATTTTGAAGAATTATTAGACACTTTATTATTATTATTATTATTATTATTATTATTATTATTATTATTAAAATACTCATAGTAATAGAGTTTAAAATGGAGAAACAAACTACAAGTTATATATGGGTACATATTCAAATATATGTGTACCCATACGTAATTGTGGATTTGTTTCTCCATTACTATTATTATTATTGTTATTATTATTATTATTATTATTATTATTATTATTATTATTATTATTATTATTATTATTATTATTATTATTGATGTTGGATGAAGATGAAGGAAATGAAAATGCAAATTCATAATATAAATAAGGAAGATAAATAGACCAAGGGAAAAATGCGATTATGTTCTAATAATGAAGAGCTACAAAAATCACACTAATCAGTAGACATTGTAAACAAATGACTCAGAGCCTAAATCAAAGTGAAAATGCAATTCATGCAACAAAAATATCAGGGAGATGGCTTAACAATTCCTGTAATTTGATATTCAGAGGATTATGACTCATATCCATAACTAGCTCTGACAGCAATTATTTTGTCTGTATGAAAAACAACGCCTGACAACTACAAAGGTTTTCAGAGAGGATCTTACAAGGTGTCTGACAACCTGACCTCATGTTAGGTTTCACATTCAACAAGAACCTGGTAGACTGTTACGATACAATAGGAACTCAGAGAACTGGCTTACAAGTAAGGGAATCTTACAGCAAGCTGACCCAGTAAGTGTCTCAAAGTCCTTCAAAGAAGGCTCGTAATTCTGATACAAATGTAAAAGCACGTTAACAGAAGAAGATTTTAGCCCTGTAAAAACATATATTCTTAAACACTCAATGAAACTATGAAAGCCTAAATCATGTAGTGAAATCCTACCATGCAACAAAAACATCAGATTCTTTAAACTGGGTCATTTAATACACAGACGGATTTATATATATATATAGTATATACAGCAATATATTATATATATATATATATACGTCTGACAACTACAAAGGTTGTCAGTGTGTCTTGTGTGTATATATATATATATATATATATAGAATTTAGAAGTTATATATATGAACCTTAGGAGAACGTATATATATATATAATGAATCTTTACAACAAGCTGACCCAGTATATATATATATATATATATATATATATATATATATATATATAAACCCTATATATATATATATATATATATGATATGTGTGTGTGTGTGTGAAATATATATATAATATATATTATATAAAGCTTATAAAACAGGTCAAGAAGGAGTTGATATAATTTTACGAGTTGCAGAATTGTTAAGAATTAGTTGATAAACTTAAAATGTACATTGCAGCTTTTTCAGTATAATCTTTTTGAATGTGATATCACACCAATTGTTGATATTTCCTGATAATGCATGAAAACCCTCTGCATCATGATAAGTTGTCAGGAGATTCTGACTTGAATCAAAATATTAGCAAAATAAAGTGATATTAGGATGAACATGTATACATCTGATCCATCCATGTACCCACGAAGCAGAAGCGATTAAACCAAAGATTATTAACATAAATGCTATCAGCCTAGGATACAACAAACATCAGCAATGGCTGCTACTGGGCCATGGCTTTAGACCTCAAAGAAACGTTCCATGCACCGATGGACATACAAATATTTGATAAATACAACGAAGAAGATACAGATAATGAAAGAAAACTGGATATAAAATTATTAGGATCATGGACAGACAGATAATACTAAATGGTGTGTATTTTTAATATTGCCTAGAATGTAATGAAGCATTGCTGTAGGGTACACCTCAGATACCTTTAAATCAACTGAAGCTCGGGTTGAAAATGAAGTCTATTATTTTCACTTTTCGTTCAGTCGAACACTTATGAGTATAAAGATGCCATGGAACCGTACTTTATTGCTTCAGATGTCATTTTGGTCCTTCCAGAATCATTACTCAATGTTGTTGAGTCACTGGACTGGTTATCAATAAAATATACACGAAAGTCTTATCAAAATCTCTTTGGCTCAAATCATTTTTCGAATTTAATGGAAACGTAAGACACAAAAATAATATTATGAAATTTTGAGTGCTCTCAGATTTTACTAAGCATCAGTACCAGTGGGAAACAGCCTCGACTGACCTGTACTAAACACCAATAACCCTAATATAATCATAGCTTTAAAAGACTTATCTAAGTTTTATTCCTCTTCACGACAGTCTGCAGGTTAATGCAACCCCTTATGTATACAGATATTTATTGCCACCTTTTTGTTTAGCTGCCTTGTCACATAAAGAAAACTTTTCCACTTTGGTCAGTTGTTTATCAGGTGAAAAAAGATCTGGGGCTCAAAAAACATTCTGACTTTAGTCACTTGTTTATAAGGAGACTCGAAGATCTGAGACTAATATAAACATTCTCACTTTGGTCACTTGTTTATCAGGTGACCAAAGATCTGAGACTCAGAAAAATATTCTAACTTAGATCATTTGTTTATCAAGTGACGAAAGATCTGAGACTCAGAACAATATTCTAACTTAGATCACTTGTTTATCAAGTGACGCAAAGATCTGAGACTCAGAGAAACATTCTCACTCTGGTCTCTTGTCTATCAGGTGACCAAAGATCTGAGACACAGAACAATATTCTAACTTAGATCACTGTTTATCAAGTACAAAGACTGAGACTCAAAGAAACATTTCACTCACACTTGTTTATCAGGTGACCAAAAGATCTGAGGCTCAGAAAATATTCTAACTGATCACTGTTTATTAGGTGACCAAAGATCTGAGATCAAAGAAAATAGTTCAACTCTGGCCACTTGTTTAATACGTCAAAAAGATCTGAGACTCAAGGAAACATTCTCATTCTGGTCACTTGTTTATCAGGTGGCCAAAGATCTGAGACTTGGAAAAATAGTTTAACTTAGATCACTTGTTTATCAAGTCACCAAAGATCTGAGACTCAGAGAAACATTCTCACTCTGGTCACTTGTTTATCAAGTGACCAAAGATCTGAGACTCAGAGAAACATTCTCACTCTGGTCACTTGTTTATCAAGTGACCAAAGATCTGAGACTCAGAAAACATTCTCTCTTTGGTCACTTGCTCATCAGGTTACCAGAGATCTGTGACTCAGAAAACACTCTCTCTTTGGTCACTTGTTTTATCAAGTCACCAAAATCTTAAAACTCAGAGATTAGCTGGTAATGCTATTTATCTGAATTACTTCCTACACCCTCCCTTTCTCCTTTAGGTGGTATCATGGGTCAAAGAAAACCTTCTGCTCGTCCTGACGATCCAGAATACACATCTTTGGTGGCCTTTGGGGGCATGGGCCAGTAGATCGAGACACGGAGCAAACCACGTTTGCTGGTATCCTTCCCAGGAGAGATTAAACCCCAGAGATTGCTAAAGATGCTCATCTGAATTACTCTTATCATCTCCTTTCTCATCACAGGTCAGAGAGAGTGAGAGGAGAGAAAGAGACCTTCTGAGAGAGAGAGAGACGAGAGAGAGAGCGTCATGAGGGTGTAGACGAACTGCCAGAATTTAAAAAGTCCACTTGAGAGAGAGACCAGAGAGAGAGAGAGAGAGAGAGAGAGAGAGAGAGAGAGAGATGAGGATGCTAAATGAATGATTATCTTTAAGTCGTCTTCTGAGAGAGAGAGAGAGAGAGAGAGAGAGATAGAGAGAGAGGAGAGATAGAGAGAGAGATTATTTGCAATGAACTGAGTCATTTAAGTCCCCTTGAGAGAGAGAGAGAGAGAGAGAGAGAGAGAGAGAGAGAGAGAGAGAGAGAGATGAGCTTGTGTAAATGAACTGATCATTTTAAGTCCCCATTGAGAGAGAGAGAGAGAGAGAGAGAGAGAGAGAGAGAGAGAGAGAGAGAGAGAGAGAGAGAGATGATTGACTGTAAATGAACTGATCACTTTTGAAGTCCCCCTTGAAAGAGAGAGAGAGAGAGAGAGAGAGAGAGAGAGAGAGAGAGAGAGAGAGAGAGAGAGAGAGAGAGAGAGAGAGAGAGAGAGTAAATGAATTGATAGTTTTTACAAAAATTCCCTTTGAGAGAAAGAGAGTGAGAGAGATGTGTGGGTATAAGTGAATTGATAATTTTGAAGTCCTCATTGAGAGAGAGAGAGAGAGAGAGAGAGAGAGAGAGAGAGAGAGAGAGAGAGAGAGAGAGATGATTGGGTGTAAATGAACTGATAGTTTTTGAAAAGTCCCCTTTGAGAGAGAGAGAGAGAGAGAGAGAGAGAGAGAGAGAGAGAGAGAGGAGTGGGAGGAGGAACTGAGTTTTTTAGAGAGAGAGAGAGAGAGAGAGAGAGAGAGAGAGAGAGAGAGAGAGAGAGAGAGAGAGAGAGATGAATGGGTGTAAATAAATTTAGTTTCTAAAGTGTCTCTTCTTGTCATTTCTGGTGTAATGAAATTAGTCTTGTTATTTCAATGTTCTGTAATTCAACTGAAGCTGTATTTATGTTAAATGTTACAGTGAATGAGCCACCTTACCGTTATATTTCCATTCTTCCTGTCACTGGAGTTAATTCTAGTATGTTTTATGTAACTACGATAAAAGTTTTTTATGCTGTCTTCGATATCAAACCTCCAGATGAAGTATTAAAGTTGTCTTTATTTTCTTTAGCTTTAATTTGTTTCCATCTAGAATGTCTAAATTTTCCTGTTGTCTACTTTTTACCTATCATATTTTCACAGGGCTCTTATTTATTTTCTTTCCTTCGTTTTCCTCGTCTTTGTACTCCAACCAGCTTCACATAATTCATTTGATTTTAACAGCTTTAAGCTTCAAGTCCCAAAAATGAATCTGTCTTCGCTTTATCTCTAGTGCATCACTCATTTGCATTGCAATTCTACCCTAACTCAATAAAAATCTCCTTGCTTTGCTCATTTTCATTTCCCTTCCTCTTCTGTTACATCATCTCGAACATTAACGTTTCTCTAACAGATCAGTTATCTGTATTATAATCTTATCCTAACTCCTTTGTCATTAACTTATAATATAATCCCTCATTCTCTTACATTCGGACCCCCCAAAATGAACCTATCTTTGATTTTTTTTTCAATTTCGGTTATCTGTCAAATCATAACTCCTTTCCTTAACACGAAATCTTCCCAACTTACTCGTTTTCATTTTCCTTCCCTCTCTTGTCAAATGAACATCATCTAAGATTTTTTTCTCCCAAAACATAGTTTTGAATACACCAGTTATCTGTATCATAATTTCACTTAACATCTTTGCCATTAACAAAAGGAAATCCTTCTTAACTTACTCCGTTTTCAATTTCCTTCCTCTCTTGTAAAACATCTCGAACATCATCCCACATTCTCTCACATTCGGCCTCCCAAAAGGTATCTCTATCTTTGATTTTTTCTAGCGCATCATTTATCTGTATTATAATTCTACCTTAACTCCTTTGCCATTAACTAATCGAAATCCTCCTTAGCTTATTCGTTGACATTTTCCTTCCTCTCCTGCCAAATCACCTCGAACATCATCCCTCATTCTCTCACACCAACTGACACCCAACTCTCCTCATTCCCAAACTGCCTCGATCTCACCCGCTCCAAACAACCAGGTGTCGCTCAGTTGGACGCGTCAGCCTCGGGTCAGATGGGATCGTGGGCCTTGGCCTACTACTTCGGCACGACAATATGCGCTGCCATCACGGGAATCCTGAGCGTCGTGTCCATCCACCCGGGCCACCTTCTTCTGCAAGGGAGCGTCGTAGACAATCGTTTCAGAGTAGGGAGCGACAAACTCACGACCATGGATGCGTTTCTAGACATCATTAGGTACACGAGGTCGCGAGTGGCGACGTGAGGTTTAGGCAGGGTTTTTTGCGACGGCTTGCTTTACGGCTGTTTTGTAGGTCAGGGTCGCATGTTAGATATAAAGAGATACAGAGTGGATGCATCATTTTTCTTTATAGGATTCTAGATAATTGTTACATTGCTCACGGTTGTTGCTCGATCTTGAATTTCTCTTAAGCCATTTGAGTTGTATTTGAGGTATAGAGTGGATGCATCATTCTTTTCTATAGGAATTCTAGATAACTTAAAAATAGACATCTCTTAGCCTCTGATATACAGGGAATCTCTTCACTTACCCCTCGTTTGGACTGAATGCTTTGGACTGGACAGAGTCTCTAAAAAGTGAGAGGAAATCTTGAATTTAAAAGATCGTTGCGGCTATTCCGTATTATTTAATTAGAATTTTCATTTTAATTTCCCTTATACGTTCCTGGAATAACATTCTACTTTGGATACAAGGTATCGTGGGCCGCTAATACCGATTACGAATGCAGAATTGCAATGTATTGCAATGACTGCAATACAGACATTGTAAGCAATGCAGAATTTGCTTACAAGTAAATACCGTCCAGTCCTTGTAACGTGGCTATTAACACTACTAGTATCACTTTCCTTATCACTATTATCATTAGTATCATTACTGGAATATCATCTAGGTAATAAAATAACATAGTTATCTAAAACTGATTTGCGGTCCACCATCCATTCGAAAAGGATAAAGAGATACCAAGAATTTCAAGGAAGGTTAGATTATATGCTACAGGACAGATGAATTGTCACCCAGGAAATCTTGGAACTTTGTGCCACAGACATCCCTTGAAAAAGAAATCAGATGACTATTTAAGCGTTGGGCAGTATATATATATATATATATATATATATATGAGTCAATATTTAATTTAGATGAGTGCTTGAGGTGCAGGGATAGGTCAGGGAGACTTTAATACAGAAAAAGAGACATAAACTGAGGTGCAGGGACGTTTAGGTCAGAGAGTTTAAACAGAAAGGACATAACAAAAGGAAGTAGTTTAATATGTTATTTTATGGTCTATTATCTGCAACATATATGAAACATATCTTGGAACTGAATTGATATTAAAGGGACAGATTATCCAAAGTGGGTATATTATATATGAAAGTTATTGTTAAATATATATATAAATATATATATATAGATATATATATATATATATATATATATATATATATATATATATATATATATATGTATATATATATATATATATATATATATATATATATATATATATATATATATACATATATACATATATATATCCTGGAAATCACTATATACTGAGAGCTATATTTAATTTTATACATATATTTATTTGGGTAACATACCAAGTCTGTGTTCTGTTCTCCCCTACGTTCCAAATTCATGTTGCATGTTACATTGTGATATCAGAACGTGTATCATACCAAATGTAGCAACTGTAGCCTCGGGGTTTCATATTTGTGTAATTTTCTGTATGTGTGTGAATGTTTTGTAACGGATTATTCTCCACTACATCCGTGAAAATGGTAATTATTTACATGAAATGTGTACATAAATTCGTTGTTAATTACTTATTTCCTGAGGAAATTACAGTTCATTACTTCGCCTAGGAAGAAACAATATCACAAGGAATGCATAAATTAGCGATCATCAAAACGTTCATAGAGACAGTGTAGTCCAGTAATTGTTTTAAAATCAGTTTCACCAGAACTAAAAGTTGCAAAATTATTCAGAGCTAAGTTTCAAGGCATTGAATATTCTTCATCTACAATAACCATGAAAAAAATCCATACATAGCTGACACGACGTATATACTTTTAAGCTTAAGGACAGACGTTTAAGTAAATTCATTAATCGGTTTATACAAGAGATGTCACACTTACATCACAAGAATTCATTCTTTATGTTTACCAAGCATTTCCGAAAGCTATCACGAAACCATAACAGTTTCTGTAATTACGCATTTGTAAAAACAAACTTCAATAAATAAGTTTTCCTGCATTTGAAAATACAAAGCATGTGCATGTTTTGTCTGTTCATGTATCAGATGGAATGTCTGACTCGTGTTAAAAATATAATCATGTTTTCTTTCCAGATATTATGAATATCTGACTAACTATTCTGTTTTGATGTTTGAAGAATAATTTGAAGAGTACATTACGGTACAGACAGACAGACAGATAGATAAATATATAGATAGGCAGATAGAGAGACAGATAGTATCTCTGAACGGATCTAATGAGATATTCATTTCTTGACTCTCAAATTAAGATTTTGGTGAATAAAATTTTTATAAATAACTCAACTCTTGGTATTCCATTTAAAGAAGAAAGTTTTACAGAGAATGTCCCTGTTCTTAAAAAAAAAAAACATTCTAATTTTTACCCAGTAATCTTGAAAGTAAGGCAAATCCCTATTTGGTTAAATCGTTGCAAAATGATACAGTAAATGATTCCCAAATTTCAAACTATACTATAACTACGGTTCAGCCACTACCAGGCATGTCCACCTCTGATAATTAAATGGAATATTGATACCAAATTAATAAAATAATGCGGTTCCTCTCAAAAGCAGAGGGAATAATTCTTTCAAGAACAAAAATTTATTACTTAATGTATATATTTCCCAATGTGATTCAAGAATTGTTTGTCGATGATACACCAAAAAATCGGATATTTTATGTAACACCGAATCTATTTACCCTCCAAATTAATCACTTTCTTCACTGGCTGCAAATTCAGTTTCTGTAAATGAATATCTCTTCTAGCTTCTTATATTTCTCGATAGGAATGCTTCATTTTACCAATAACCATCTGATATGATGTGAATCATGCCTTCAAAAGGACATATCTTCCTCCGGTCATCCGCAGCAATCCTTCTTCCTTCCATAATTTCCTTCCGTAAACATGACCAGCCTCTGCCCCCCAGGACTCTCCTGCTTGGACACGGGCTCTTCCGGCAAGATGGGCAGCTGTGCCCTCGGTTACTACTTCTCAACGACCATCCTGGCAGCGTGCTTGGGCATCACGATGGTCACCACCATCCACCCCGGGGATCCTTCCATCCTTGTAGGAGGCGCGCAGCCTTCCAAGGGCACCACGGAGGAACCTCAGATCCTAGACGCCCTGCTGGATATTGTTAGGTAGCTCTCTCCGAAGGATTCGAGTCCCAATTCCGTGGTCTTGGCTGCTGCTGTTTTAACTGTCCGATGGCTCGTGGCTGGGAGCCAAGCTACGCCTCCTGCTCAGAGGATAAAGAGCCAATCCAATCGATTCATTTGTTGTTTTTGGTCCGATGTATAATTTCCACTTAGCCCCCCTTCTCCCCGACCCCGCCTCTCTCTCTCTCTCTCTTTTCCGTTTTATTGATTGGGTGGCAGCGTGGTAGCCTTCAGTGTTGGCTTCATAAATGAGCGTTCTTGAGCTGTTGCTTTATAACTGGTGTTCTGTATGTATACATGTATAGTGAAACTGGCGTTTATGTATCTATTCGTGATGTCTACATATACATACCCATATTGCTTTCTATTTCAGGTACAACGGTTCGCCGAGATTTTCGCCAACCTTGACACGAAAAATGATAAAAAATAATTTTATTGATTTAAATTTTTAATGAGACAGGTTTCCTCGTCAAAATTTCTTTACTCATGAAACGAAAGCGAAATAAAATTAAATCATGCCAAACTTGTAGGCCGCTTATAATATTGGCCTTCGTGATTTCGTATGATTTCCTGCTGCTTTTTCCTACTGCTTTCCCCCGTTTCTCGAAGACACTGAGTAAACAGTGATAAACAAGGGGCCGAATAATCGTCTAGTATTCAAAACAAATTTGATATGAAAATATGAATTCATTCAATTCACCACCCACGGTCGAAACCAGCCATCAATTTGTCTGAAGGAACAAACAATAGAAATGTGTTCATAAATGCCGGTACGAGCGAGCGCATTTATTTTTGGATCATTTATATTTTTATGTTATTATATATATATATATATATATATATATATATATATATATATATATACAGTATATGTATATATATATATATATAGAGTATTAGTTATTAAGTATATATATATATATATATATATATATATATATATATATATATATATATATATATATGTTATCACACGACTTAGACGGAGATATACATGAGCCAAGTTGATCTATAAACTCCTGTACTTGTCTCCTCGGAACGTACGAGGGGAGAGACTTAATCCCTCTTGCCCTCACTTGACACAGTGAATACTACAATCAGAACCCATCTCCGGGGGAGAGAATCGGATCCCTTTTTACGACCGTTGCAAAACATTTGTTTGTAGAAAGTCAGTTCTGCCAAGATATTTGTTACCGAGGGTCACAATTTTCGCTGGAAGTCTTTCTTCTTCTTTCGTCTTTCTTTCTTTTAAATCTTCAGCTGAAAACCCTTACGGACAGAATCAACCGACTACAACACCCAAGAAAGCTCCAAAGGGAAATCAGCCTGCAGAACGAGAAACAAGTGATGGGAAAAGATGATAAATACATAAATAAGAGGGAACAGAAAGTAAAACCTATACACTTGAATCTGGAGACGTCAACAGAGAGCAGGAATGAATTTTCTCCTTGCTTAAACATTTGAAGATTCCACAACTGCACTAGGCACACTATTCCACATGTTAGTTTTAGCCAAGAAAATATTCCTGGTAAACTGAGTAGTATTAAACCTGATACTGGAAAACGATACACTGTTTGTGAACAAAAGCAGCTAGGTCAGGTAAGGAAGAGTGCATCTTCTTCTGGGCGGAGATACTATAGTGATAAAACGGTAACTATAACATCATAACTATTGCTCTTCGTGTTTACTCCACTGTGTGACCCCGTTATGGCCATTCTTTTGAATACAATAGAATATAGAATTTAGGCCAACGGTCAAGCGCTGGAACCTGTGAGGTCATTCAGCGCTGAAAAACAAATTGACACTGAAAAGGTCTGAAAGGTGTAACAGGAGGAAAACTCGCAGTTGCACTATGAATCAATTATTAGAAGGTGGAAAGGTAAGATGGAAGAGAAAATGAGCAGAGGGACAGTAAAGGGAATGAAAGGGATTGCAGCTAGGGGCCGAAGGGTAGCTGTAAAGGACCTTTTAGCAATGCCTACCGTGCACCGAATGAGGTGCACTAACGGCACTAATCCCCTATTAGGGCCATTCCTTTGGTTTGTAAGAATCATCTACTGATGCTACCCCTCCCACATGAGGTTTGGGGGTCATCCAGTAAACTAGCCTCCTCTAAAGAGGAAAAATTCATACTGAAATTCAAATTCAAAATTCGTTTTTCACGCTGCAAGAGATGATCAGAAATCAAGATGATTCTGAGAAAATCATCCCAGCTTTCAGCTTCAGAGAAGATCGTCCCAGTTATTAGTCTATTTTTGCAAAGTTCTAGGAACAATTGCGTGAATAAATGAGAAGTGAATATCATCCAAATTAACTAGGGAAAAGTTTCAGTAACTTTACATGCTGCGATATGAAGACCGAAACGTAAATGTGGCAAGTACTTATGTCAACAGTAATATTGTGCAAGCAAAAATCTCTATGGTTACTCGACGTATTATTTGAGTCGTATTATGAATAAAAATTATACAATGTATTGAACACTTCGTCTGCATTAATGGACATCAAAAATGTCTGTAAACTTACGAAAACTGTTTGCAAAAGACGTCAAGACTGAAAAATTCTTCTGTATCACATCAATGTAAAACAATTCTAAACAGTCAAGAGACACTGGCTGAATTGAATCGAATTATTCTCTAGAGTTTCTCCAAAACATACCACCAGAATTCCTTGCCAACAAAGTGACCCTATTCCAGCTTCCCGTAAGTTTCACAAAACTAAAATTCAATGACTTCTTTCACGTCTGTTTATAATGTTTGTTCACCTTTCTGAGCCTTATTCTTTTGCATGAGATCTAAAAGATATTCAGCCTTGAATGTTACCTATGGTTATCTTGCTGCCTTTTTGAACTGTTCAGTGTTGCCTGACCGTGGTGCTTGAGAAAAATGAGCTTTGTTGTTTGTGATGTATCGCATTTTTTACTGAATTTCCACAGATTTTTAAAGCCTTGATAATTTTAATTAAAATCAAAGCAAGGATCTGATTTGTAATGTTTCGTTTTGTTTCTAAACAGATGATACGCAATGTAAGTTATGTAACTTGCATATATCTATATGTTATACTTGAATTTATCAGAGACTGAAATCTTGATACCACGAAACAAATGAAAATTATTTTAATAACTGTATATATATATATATATATATCTATATATATATATTCATCTATATATATATATATATATATATATATATATATATATAATGAGTATATATATATATATATATATATATATATTATATATATTCATACATATACAGTATGTATATAAAAGTATACATACCTATATATATATATATATATATATATATATATATATATATATATATATATATATATATAATTTTATTAATTCATAAAATTCTTTTCAGAAACATGTTCCTGACAACCTTGTCATGGCAAGCTTTTCGTCGACAAAAACCGTCTATAAAAAGGTGGGTGGATTGACTTCTTTTTAATTTCACCATCCTGATTAACATCCTTAATTATTTCTTATTCCTGCTGTCCCCTAAATCCTTCATGAAGATGTTTGCTCCACTTGTATTTTTTAAAAATTATTTTCACTAGATGTGTTTCTTATCAGTTATGTATCTTAATTATTTTCCTTTGTTTGTTTCACAAAAAATAAGGTAAAGTTTACATATATAGATAGAGAGAGAGACTAAGGAAGGAAATTCCCTTCCTATATCTCACTTATATATATATATATATATATATATATATATATATATAGATAGAGAGAGATTGAGTCAACTGAAATTCGAAACCAAGCCAGGACCTCCACTCCCTTATTTTTCACCTGTAATGTGTGATTGAATCATGTATAATCATATATATATATATATATATATATATATATATATATATATATATATATATATATATATAATAGGAGCCCATAAAAATGCCAAATTGTAGAAAGTTAATGCTATATTTCAGAGAACAACTGTCTCCCTCTTCAGGCCGGTATGGAATGAGGATAGGTTACAGAAAAGCAGTATTTATACTCAAGAGATCCAGAGGTCAGCTGTTACATCACTCCAGTTGACAATTTCTCCTTAATCTTGTTAATCACAGGTTGGAGGAATATTTTATCTATAACATCTGAGTCCCAAGCTCCTTTTGAGAGGTTCATCGTATTTCTTTGTTGATTCTACCCTCTGGCTTTTGAACCGACAATTGCTTCTATAAATTATAAGTGACAAATTACAGCTATTCAGGATTATGGTTATTTATGTGATTCGAATAAATATTTTTTCTCAAAACTGCAGAACATCCTGTATTGGTACTTTTGAGAGAAAATTGGCCCTGTATTGGTGACATACTGGCTTGTTAAAGACTGAGATATTGCCAGAATCTTCGAAGATGTTATTCAAATCAGGTAAAACAGAGATAAAGGTTCAGATATCTGTGTTTGTCGGCAGACAAAAGATAATCAAAGACATGATTAACATACAGTGATGAAACATATCAATAACAGAAATTCTACATTGGCCAATTTGGATTCAAGAGATTCATTCTATACCAAAATATGTAAAATGGAGAGATATTTGCCTTCACAAACAGAAACAGCTCCAGTTTAACAGAAGATTCGTTGGAACATTATGCGAGTCATATTAGAACATGCAATGCAAAGTGGTGATTTACATCAAGACAACAGTGGCTAGGGAGAAACATAATAATAAATGCAGAGAAAGAAAAACCTTGATGATATTGATCTAACACACAGAACACATGCTTGTGATTCTCCCCAAGACGTGTGTGTAACGCTGATTGTTTGGAAGAGAGACGATAATCCAGAAAACATTTAGTTGATGGGGCTAGGGGCGGTAGAATGTGGGCAATTTGAACGATGATCCCTTCGTTGCCCGAGGGCTGAAGGAAGCGGTTGATCCTGGTAGCCAGCTCGAGAGGGGCGGCAGGTTGAAGGATGATGCTCAGCATGCACGAAAAAGGTTTCCTGGAGGAGGCATCCAGGGCTTGAGTGGGTCATCTCGGAGACTGAGAACTCACTGGCGGGACAGGCAGCCAAAACGGTGGGTCGTCATCTTGGGTCGGCCGATCCTTGTCACCTGGGTTCAGTGTAAGGACTGGGATATGAGACATATGGATTGGTTGTTCCACTGGATAAATACAGAATCTTCAAAGATGTTATTATATGAAAACATACAACAGGTAAACAGAGATTTCAGACATCTGTGTTTGTCGGCAGACAAACATGGCAATTAGACATGATTTTAGATGAAACATACATCAATGGAGGCCAGGAAATTTCTATATGGTCAATTGTTGAGATTGACAGATTAATGCCAGTAGCATAATTATGTAAAAATGGAGTGATAAAGCTTCACAAACAGAAACACACGACTTGATGATTTGAACATTATGAGTATTATTGATTAGAATGCTTGCATGGCAATGCAAGTAGTGGTGAAATACATCAAGACAACAGTGGCTAAGGAGAAACAACGGAAATATTGTATGGTTGAAACAGTGTTCCCAGAGAAAGAAAACGAGAGCAGTCTGGTCCTGTCCACTTTGATGATGACGATTGACTAACACACGAACACACACGTGTTTGGAAGAGATGGATTCAGATCATTTCCCACTAGTCTTAGATAAAATAATAAAGTCAGTTAATGTGTATCAAATAACATCTTTTCATTTTGGGGAGTCTCATAAAAAAAATTTGGGTGCAGAGAGCCCTTAACTGTTTTAGCCCAACATATTTTGAAAAAATAAAACAATAAAAACCTAAAGACATGCTGTGGATGAGATATGTGATGATATCCTAACATTTTGGGGATTATAGGTGGGGGAAGACAAAATTAAATTTTTAATGCCCAGCATCAAATTTAAAGTTGAATGGGAACAGACAACAAAATTCCTTTTCTTGATGTTTTAAATTTGCATGACAGAATACAAATTTACCATATATATAGAAACCAACATTTTCACTTCATACAATTAGCTAGTTATCATGACCTTAAGATTAACATTTCCTGAAAAGGAAGTTGAACTTAATCCATAAGCAGCTGTCATTTAAAGACACAGTGAGAAAGTGATGCATGCTAAATAATCTTCTAATGGTCCTCAAACAAGACTAGAGAGACCAATAAAATAAAAATCCCACATGACAGGATGAAGTTTTACAGACACTTCTGAAGCCTCTAACCTTTTGTACCCAAATATCAGATTAACATCCAACAAAAGCCAGTCCCACAGAGATTAATACAGACCAATCCTAAGTTTTACAGGTAAATCAATCCCAAAACATTTGGTATGGCCAACAGAGCTCAGCTTATATTTAATCACATAGATAACCATAATCACAGAATAAACTGGAATTTGTCACATATAAATTTATAGCAGCAATTGTCGGTTCAAAAGCCAGATGGTGGATCAGCATTGATTAGCCAAAGAAATATGATGAACCTCTCAAAAGGAGCTTGGGACTCAGATATTACAGATAAAATCTTCCTTCAACCTGTGATTAAGAAGATTAAGGAGAAATTGTCAACTGGTGTGAATAACAGCTGACCTCTTGATCTCTTGGTATAAATACCACTTTTCTGTAACTCTTATCTCATTCCTTACCTGCCTGAAGGAAGAGAGACAAATGTTCTCTGAAATATAGCATTAACTTTCTACATTTTGGCATTTTTATGGGCTCCTTATATTAGATGGAATTCTGTTTAACATGAAATATTTACACATAAATCATAATATAAATATATATACATATATATGTATATATATTTTATATATATATATATATATATATATATATATATATATATATACTCAGTATGTTTGCCTTTTTATTATGAAAACTCAATCACTTTTGCTCTTCAAAACATTATCTGCATCTTTTCCCACTCAGGAAACCGTGGTCGTGACAAACGAATGAAACCTTAGAAGTGACTGAATGCCACGCTCCTGAATCGCACTGCAAATGAACGCCTCACCTTCATCGTGGAAGACAAATATGTCGTCACAGGAACTCGATGTGGCATGAACGTAATGGGTGAGTATAAAAGAATAACCAATAAACATCTTTTATGCCTTTTATGTTTTATGGTGTCAAAGTAGGTCTAGTAATGACTGATAAACGTCTTTTATACATAATTTACTTCTTTTAGATCATTAAAATGCCTTTCTAAGTGATAAATTAATGGAGAACAACAGTGATCAATTCTGAGCAACTTTTCAAAACATTTAGTCTCTTACATTTCTCTTACGGCATTAAAATAGGTCTAGTAATGTATGATAAACGTTTTTATATGTATTTTACTTCTTTTACATCACCAAAATGCATCATTTAAGCTTTAAACGAACGGAGAACAACAATGCCCACTGATCTTTTGCACACGAGAGTTATCTGGGCCTTTTCAAAACATTTTGTCTATTTCTTTTACAGAGCTAAAATAGGTCTAGCAATGACTGATAAATGTCTTTTATATGAATTTTACCTCTTTTACATCGTCAAAGCACCTCTCTAAGCAATAAAGTAACGGAGAGCAACCATGTTTAATTCTGTGCAACTGTGTCCAATGATCTTTCGCGTAAGAGTCATCTGGGACCTTTTCAAAACATGAAATTGATTTTCAGGGCTGATTGTCTTCTGCGTTGTGTTCGGGTCTCTGATTGGCCAGATGCAACAAGGAAAACTAATGGTTGATTTCTTTATCATTCTTAATGACGTGGTTATGAAGATGGTCGAACTTATCATGTGGTGAGTTGGTACACTTTTGGAAGCAACCCATTGTGGTTTTGTTTCCATTTCTGTATTTGACTGAGGTTTGTCAGTGTCCTTAGTGAAGAATATGAAGAACAATATCGTTCTTTTAAGATGAGATAAATGAGCACCCTTTTCTTGTAAGAAAACCTTGATCTATTGTTAAATATACACTAAAATCCTTAGGCTTTCCAAGGACTACTGTCCTGGCAAAATTTTTAGTGCATCCTTAACAATATATTCATATCTACACTCTCAAAAGAGGGTATTATTTTATCTCCATTGTCTTTAATGTTCATTGATAACAGTAAATGTAAACTATCAAATTCTGTAATCCACTATAATCTATTAGGAATTTCAATAATTACTGAGAATCTACAAAAAATAATTTCACTCCCTTTGATTTCTAAGCCATATTCACTACTGACAAAGTAAAATAAGTAAATAAGTAAACTTGTAAATATATAAATAAATAAATAAATAAATAATAAGGTTACCTAGCAACAAGAAACAGACCTCATGAAACAACAATACAACATCTCTTTTCCACCTCCTCGCAAACTCTAATAATCATCTGTAAATGGGGAAAAAACTGCATGCACGAATTAGCCCAACACTATAAACACATTCCCCTATTCTCAAGCAGGGTACTCTCACTTTCGGTGAATGCGAGCTTAGGGTGGGGCAGATCATGAGCATCAAGACTCTCAGGAGAAACTGCCCAGATGTAAGTGGCCTGTACACAGATGACGGTCAGTATGTGATCGTTCATTCGCCGCTCATCTTTCTGCCATCGAGAGCATTTTGTTCACCAGAAGAACCCAGCACATTCTTCATGATGGTTCAGGTATGATCACAGCTCCTTGGAACAGGGGTCTGGTGTTAGTGAATCATATTGCTTTTATTATTATTTCATTATTACTGTATTATTGACATATATTCATGTAGAAAAAGGTCTCAAACTGCTAATGATTTTGTGTGTCATGTTTCTATTGAACAGAATGACATTGTATGAAAAGATAGTGGCTAATTTTATTAAAAGGCAAGAATATTCATGTAGAAAGAAGTCTAAAATACTGTTGAATATGTCTGTCATGTTTCTATTGAACAGACTGACAGTGCATGAAAAACTGACAGTTGTAAATTTTATTAAATGACAGGAATATTCATGTACAAAGAGTTCTAAAATACTATTGATCTTATTCGCCATGTCTTCACTGAATACAATGACAATATATGAAAAACAGATATTATAGCAGATGATAATATATAATAAATATAAAAAATAAATACATATTGATAGTTGCTATAAAAACCATCCAGAAAATTATATGCATTTCACAAAAATGTGAGGATTGAAATGATCATGTCATAAACTAATTTTTTGGTTTGTCTGAATTCAATACAGTCTGCGAAGGTCTTAAGTAAAGGCTCTGTTTGTGCATACAGGTACTTTATTTCTTGATGCAAGGGTTATTCTGAATGCATGCAAAGCTTTGTGAATTTGAAACCAGAACACTAGTAGTTCTATCATGGAGGCATATTTTCCTGAAACAAAAAACAAAAAGCTTTCCCTAAAAATAAAATGAGAATCTCATTGAGCTCCTGAAGTATGTAATTACATCTTGTACCATTCAAAGAGAACATATCTGCAGGGAACTAGGCAATTTCTTTTGTCCTTGAAGTGACTTTGATTCAAAGCATAATCCACTCTCTTGGTAAATTATACTGTATATCACTTTAGCACACTTATATTCATTCTATTAGCCAAGAAGAAACATTAATTTCAAGGGAAACCTAAACAATACTGGACTTCTAAGCAAGATTCTCCGGCACTTGTTAGATAAGATGTTTAGGAATACTATAGTTTTGTTAGTCTCAGGTTTTTGAAAAGCTTCTTTACAGCAGAGCATGTGCTTATGCCCTTGAGATCAACACAGTGTAGTGGTTCACAGCAGATATGCAGATTTACACAAAACGTCTGGTTCATAGAGTCTTTAGAAATGACTTCACTTGTCTTTTGGCTAAATACATACACTTTGTAGTACAGTACTGTATATACTGCATAGGCTGTCGAAGAATTGACATAATGTTCTTCACACTTGCTTCTTTAAAATGCCAAGTCTTACCATGATGAACTGTAATTAATACCAATCTCCTAAGTTCTGTTACAAGGTCCAGTAAGGCTGGAGAGTTAAACCTTTACTCAGCTCTCTTGCAAATAGTGCAAGGATTAAGATAAGATAGAAAGTTGCTCCATAATAAAATAGCACATACTGTAATTGGCATAGGAAAATTAGAAACTTGAATATTAAATATGATCTCACATTAGAAATAAACTTTCCAGAATGCTGCAGATTTACTATTTGAATTCAGTTAATCTTTTCTTTAGAACATGTATGTATACATGAAGTAGAATTGTAATGATCACCAATACAGCCCCTTACACAAGTTGCTTTCTGAACTTTATACGTCAAATCTTTGAAAGACATTGTAGCACACCAACCTTTAACTTCTAAGTTACCTTGAGTACAGTAACACACTCTTATTTTATCCTTATTTCCAGTTCTGCGACTCTTCCCATAACATTCCGCTGCTTAGAAGAAAATAATAAGATAGATAAGAGAGTGACCAGGTTTGTACTCCCAGTGGGAGCCACAATCAACATGGATGGAACTGCCCTTTATGAAGCTGTAGGTTCCATCTTCATTGCCCAAATGTATGGTATCCATTTGGGACCTGGAGAGTTAGTAACAGTCAGGTTAGTGTTGGTTTATTCCCTACGCTTAATATACTGTAAATGAGTACATTATTCTTATCATTTATTCTATGTGTTTAGTTGCATTGGTATAGAAAGAAGGAACAGATGTTGTGCATTCATCGGTTTCAAATCTATGCTTGAACAATCTGCTATACTTTGAACACATCACTTAGTTCCTCTCTTTGCTGCATATGTAAATAACTGACACAAATATCAGTCACTAGATAAGGAGGATCTGAGACACTGAAATACAGGTTATAGCCTGATGTTGAATATTTTTGTAATCATTGGAAGTTACTAATACAATTAGCCTATTAGTGCATTCGTCTATTGCTAATGCACTTCAAATCATAAACAAATTCAATCATTCAGATTAAGACAAATTAGCATAAGCTGGAAAAAGTTTGTAGAAATATAATACAAGAGTAAAGCTTTTCCACAACCAAGTGATCTTTGGCCATCACTGGCTGGACATCGGAGGAGTGACCGAATGGATAACATAGGTTGTTTCTTGCAGTCTGACTTCAACCCTAGCCAGTATTGGGGCAGCCAGTATACCCAGTGCTGGACTGGTTACCATGTTGCTTGTCCTCACAGCCCTTGGACTACCGACCGAGAATGCTTCACTTATTTTTGCTGTTGATTGGATCTTGTAAGTATATCATGTAAAGTATGAGAAAAAAGTGCCTGATGTATACAGTTGTAAGGCTTAAGTATCTGATTCTAACATTCTCTTGTGAACAGTCAGGATATTCTGATTATTATATAATTTGCTGTATAAACAACTCAATCATATGTGCAAAGAATGTATCTTGAGCATAGTTTATATGTCCTTCAATGCATTTCTCAATAAAATCCACTAACTGCACAACACATGCACTTCCCTGCAGTTAGTCCTCATACATATTAAAGATATTAAACTCTTTTGCTGAAAGATGATTATTTGTTCGATAACAATCAGATACTGTAAGATTCCCTTTCTACACTTGCATCCCAGAAGCTAGCTAAGTGATGACAATTTCAGTTTGTTTCCTATCAGTGAGAGGCTACTTTTGAGCTAGTGTACTTTACTGTTGATGTCTCTTTCTCTTGTATTAAAACAATTAAATCATCAACTTTTGAACTGCTTGAAATCTTAGGACTTCTAAAAGATAAACTAACAAATAACAATTTTGCAATCGTTACATAGAGGATGGTAATAAATTTATTTACTCTCTCAATATTCTAAGGCAAAGAGTTTTTTAAAAACCCCCATGGCCTTAAATGGATAAATTCGTATTTCCAGGGATCGTGTTCGCACGTCCATCAATGTCTTGGGCGATGCTTTTGGGGCAGGTATTGTAGCTCACTTGTGCCATGAGGAACTTGAACGCATGGGACCTGCACAGCCTTCCATTGAGATGCTGGATCGAGTTGAGTCAGGAATGATCCCCACACACAGTCCGATTGCACCTTCACCGCAACCTACTTTGGCATCGCCTGTTCAGGGACCTCCGAAAGATCTACCACCTGGTTCTGATAAAGGCAATGGCCAGCTTCCATGGGGAGACAACCAGCAGAAAAGCCCAAACTCTGAGACTCAAATTTGAAGTAGAACTTAAGTTGATGTCTCTCTTACTCAGTTTATAGTGTATTAATAAGAATTGTTTATTCCAGTTCAAGAGGTATATCTATGAATGTTATGTTAAATGTTGTCATAGAAAATAATTAGGAGAATTAGATGTGTATCCTCTATGAGTGTGGTGAGAATTTTCCTTTTGAGCTTGTAAGATTACACTCATGCACCCTGAAAAACAAGGCCTTATCCGTTGGAACGTTTTCATAAGTTTATTTGGGTATATTTAGAGGGATTGCTACAGTCTTAGGCAAATGAACTGCCATGCTGATGTTTAGCAAAATCTACTCTGTAATGACATGAACCCTTTGTATGGAACACTGGCAAAATATAGCAACAAAAAATGATAGGATTCTTCCAGTCAATTTCAGTAGACTGACAACGCCTGTATATGTTGTTCCATGACCTTTAAACAAATGCATATATTTTTTTAGTGTAACACTGTGCAGGTTGAATCCTCCCTCTTTATCTATACTGTAGTAGAAATAAATTTTCGCACCAAAACCACGCATCTGATCATTCAGTACATTTTATGATCTAAACTTAAATAGATTTTACTTTGGAATTATAAATGTAGACCAACAGAGCTGTTAAAGTAATTAAAGAGTGAAAACTTTTGCAGTGGATGGGAAAATAATTTTCTTTCTAAAGTACGAAATGTACCTTTGAACAGGGAGAGTTCTCATTGGTTGACTGAAGTGAGGCCAGGTTTGCTGGAAATGTTTGCTGGTTCAGTTGCATCATCTAAAGTAAATGAAATAAACTATATGTTAGACTTCCAGTTTTCATGCTAAAACTACATTTATGAAAAAATATCCTGAAAAGAACCACTTAATCTTTCACCTCCATACCCAAGGAAAAAAAATTTTTGTAATACAATCCTGGAAAAATGACTAGTTAACCTTGCAGTTCTGTAACCAAAAGTATAGAAATTTTTTTTTAACACAGTCCATGAAAAATAACCACTTAACAATATACCTCCCTACCCAAAGAAAAAAAAAACAAGGTCCATGAAAAATAACCACCTAACCTAACTGCCTCCAAAGAAAAAATAAATATTTTTTTAACACAACATTGGGAAAAATAACCACTTAACCTTACACCACCAGTGACCCAAAAAAATAAAATTTTTTAATATGGTCCCAGAAAAAATAACCAATTAATCTATGACATATCCCTACCCCAAGACAAAAAAAATTACTTAACACTGTCCCAAAAAATAACTCTTAACCTTACACCTCCTACCCAAAGAAAAAAAAAATTTTTTAACATGGTTTTTGAAAATAACCTCTTAACCTTACAAACTCCTACTCAAAGAAAAAAAATTTTTGTAACACGGCCCCAGAAAAATAACCTCTTAACATGACACCTACCTACCCAAAGAGGAAAAAAATTTTTTTAACACGGTCCCGGAAAAATAACTGCTTAACCTTACACCTCCCAACCCCCCCCAAAAAAAATTTGAACACAGTCCCAGAAAAATAGCCACTTAACCTTACACCTCCCTAGCCAAAGAAAAAAATTTTTTAACATGGTTCCAGAAAAATAAAGTACTTAACCTTATACCTCCTTACCCAAAAATAAAAATTCTTTTAACAGGGTCCTTATGAAAAATAACCACTTAACCTTATACCTCCCTACCCAAAAGAAAAAAAAAATTTAATAGGGTCCTTGAAAAATAACCACTTAACCTTACATCTTCCTAACCAAAGGAAAATAAATAATTCTTTTAACAGGGTCCCTGAAAAATAACCACTTAGCATTACATCTTCCTACCCAATAAAAAATAAAATTAACACGGTCCTGGAAAAATAACCACTTAATCTTGTGCCTCCCTACCCCATGGAAAAATATTTTTTTTAACAGGGTACCGGAAAAGTAACCACTTAACCTTACACCTCCCTACCCAAAGGAAAAAATTAATTTTTTAACACGTTCCCAGAAATATAACCACTTATCCCTACAGCTTCCTACCCGAAAGAAAAAATTTGTTCAACACGGTACCAGAAAAATAACCACTTAACTTTACACCTCCCTACCCAAATAAAAAAAAAATTTTTGTTAACAGGGTCCTGGAGAAAATAACCACAATCTACACCTCCTACACAAAGAAAAATAATTTTTAACATGGTCCCAAAAAATAACCTCTTTACCTTACGTTTTCTTAAGAAAAAAATTCTTTTAACACAGTCCCAGAAAACCTTACACCTCCCTACCCAAAGAAAAAAGAAAATTTTTTTAACACGGTCCAAAAAAATAACCACTTAATTTTACACCTCCCTACGAAAAGAAAAAAATTTTTTAACACAGTCCCAGAAAAATAACCACTTAACCTTACATCTCCCTACCAAAAGAAAAAAAAATTTTTAACACAGTCCCGGAAAAATAACCACTTAACCTTACACCTAAATACTACCCAAAAAAAAATATTTTCATTTAACACAGTCCTGGAAAATAACCTTTAACCTTAAAAATTAACAAAACTCCCTACTAAATTGCAAAAAAAATAGATTTTTAACACAGTCTTTGAAAAAATAACACCTTAAACCTCCCTACCCAAAGAAAAAAAAAATTAACACGGGCCCTACCCAAAGGAAAAAAATAATTGTTTTTAACACATTCCTGGAAAAATAACCACTTAACCTCTCACCTCACTACCCAAAGAAAAAAATCTATTTCTTTAACATAGTCCCGGGAAAATAACCACTTTAACCTTACACCTCCCTACCCAAAGGAAAAAGATTTTTTTTATCACAGTCCCGTAAAAATAACCACTTAACCTTACACCTCCCTACCCAAAGGAAAAAGATAATTGTTTTTATCACAGAGGAGCGAAAAATAACCAATTAGAACTAAATTTCCTAACCCAAAAGGAAAAAATCATTTTTTATAGGGTAGAGAAAATAACCATCTTTAAACATGTCCCTACCAAAAAAAATAAATTTTTTTAACACGGTCCCCTGTAAGTCCATAACCAAATTGATTAGAATATTTAATATTATCATCAAAAAAAAATTTTTAACACAGTCAGTTAAAAATGAAAAATAACATTTTTTTCCACTCAAAAGAAAAAATTTTTTTTTATACGGTCCCTAAAAATAATTTTAAGTCAAAGGAAAAAATTTGTTCTTTAACACAGTCCCTGAAAATGACCACTTTTTACAGATTCCCTACCCAAAGAAAAAAAATTTTTAACAGGGTCCCGGAAAAATAACCATTACCCAATAACCGTTTTTAACATTAATCTGCCCCAGTTGTCAAACAGGTTGCGAAGTGGCACAGTCCAGTAAAAAAAACCTACCTAAACTGTCAGCAAAAGTAAAAACACAACATGGCAACTATTCTACCGATGCGGTATCTTTGATGCAGAGGGGCTACGTTTTTTTTTTTAGAAGATTTCAATTTCTAAAAAATCTTATTCCATATCTCAATCAAGAAGTTATTTTAAACGGCCGCTACCTTTACCACTGTAATATACTTATAAGTCTTCCCTTTCCAGCCATGATTAAGATAACTTATCCCAGCTAGGGATTATAAAGTGCGACATCAAAAAGTAAAAAAAATTTGTCTTAATACCCCTTTTTGACGTTTTAGAATTAATAAATAATAGGTTACAGCAATTGGTCTTTTAGGGAAATGAATAAGAACTAATTATCAGATTTATATTTGACATTCCACAGAAAATGCATATATTACAGTTTCCTTTCAAAGAAAAATTTTGCTTTCCCAATTATAATTATTATAAAAATCTTTGGCTATCAAACTACATTCGTGTTATAAAATAACATCATTTGATGCATGGAAAATAATGAATATAAAAGTTTTAGATAAAAAGTGCATTAAAATCAAAGATTCGTTTATAGATTTAACATTGAACATAAAAATTG
This sequence comes from Macrobrachium rosenbergii, assembly GCF_040412425.1. Lineage (NCBI taxonomy): Eukaryota > Metazoa > Arthropoda > Malacostraca > Decapoda > Palaemonidae > Macrobrachium > Macrobrachium rosenbergii. The sequence continues at coordinate 51,912,824 of NC_089795.1, forward strand.
ATATGGTTAAATAAAAGTATTTGATTTGTATTTTGAACAAACAAACCTATTAATCGTGACAACAAGGGTGTTTTTATGTGGATGATAAGGGGTGTTTTTGTTAAAAACAGTATACAAGGAATTATACAATCGGTGCTTTGGATAAGATATCTTTTATATTTTATTTTTACAGACCAATATAATGTATATTGTTTCATATGTTTATCAGGCAAATATATATGTTCTATCACCCTCTAACGTACATTGTTTCATATACATAAGTTTATGATGTATTGTAAATATATATATTATAATATCATATATATATTATATATATATATATATATATCATATATATGTTATATATATATATATAATATGATAGAATGATATTTTGCTGAATAATATTATTATATCTCACTAAAATCATATATATATAATACAGATTACAGCTTTATCACAAGTATATATATGTAATCATAAACTGTCCTTTTGATATACTTATACATTTTATTATTATATATATATGAAATTACACATCGATTTTAAAAATTTAAATAATAAACAATGGTCATTATCACAGAATGAAGCCATAAATGTCACATGCACTGATCGTATATTAAAATTATATATCAGTCAAGTGAATCAATTTTTATTGATTTCCACAGAACCACCAGATGACTAAGTCGGATCCAGGACCGGATTAACTGAATTGAGGACTGCAGATTAACTTAGTCAGATAATAAGTCAGAAGACGTTTGGCAACTTTAGCTAATGACAATATGTTGCTTGTACAGTGTTTGTATGTGAACTTCTATGATAAATACTTTCTCCCATATATATATATATATATATATGTATATATATATATATATATATGTGTGTGTGTGTGTGTGTGTGTGTGTGTGTGTGTGTGTAAACATCATATTGTCTCCGTTCATTGATCCGTATAATAATTGTACTTTTTTATAGCGTTGTCAGAATTCTCTAACAGTATGATTTATCAATGCTAAAATTTTTAGGTATTACTGTACATGACTTTCAGTGTTCAAAGGAAAGGAAAGAATAATACAACGAAAACAGTTCTCTCTCTCTCTCTCTCTCTCTCTCTCTCTCTCTCTCTCTCTCTCTCTCCTTACACGATTAAAGGCACAATTCAATGAAGAAAATGTCGATACCGATAAATTTCATCATTAATTTACTGAGAATTTTCTTGTATCGTTGCAATGCCACTACCACCGCAGTCAATTACGAAATCTCTTTCCCTGAAATCACGGGCAACCCGTTCACAGTCATCCTAGACATACCTCGCTCTCCTGCCTTGGCCTTGTTTCTGTCCCTCTGATTTTGTTTTTAAGGTGACAGATTTTCATCTTTGTCGTTGTCGGATGAATTTTCACCATTGCCTCTTTTGTAAAATTTTGTACATGACTTTCATTTAGATTATTGCACGTGTGCATTGTTTCATGTTTACAGTTTGTTCGTTCTGCATCCTACCCTTTGTTCTGCGACGTTCCAGAATTTATTCATAAGTAACGACAACGACAATTAGTCTAGAATTATTATGTATATATATATATATATATATATATATATATATATATATATATATATATATATATATATATATATATATATATATATATATATATATATATATATACATTTACTACAAATGTATGTGTATATATACATATAGCATAATATACACAGCTTTTGCAGTAATTTTCATGAAATGATAAAATTGAATTGATGAAATAAATTAAATTTTTGCCAAAACGCAATTTTAGAATAAACAAACAAAACAATTTGCGGTCGTTATTCAGCATGAAGTGTGTCTGGATTTCAGTCACATGCACTGGACATGTCGCAAAATAACATTTTTCAAGTGAGTATATTTTTTATATTTCAGTCAGAATAAATGTCAAACATTACAATTCAAACTTATAGTTTTTCATTTTGCGCCAGAGCTGGAAAATTATAACAGAAGATGAAAGTAACACACGACTGGTATACTAAAGTTGGATTACGCAGGATTATAGCCCTTCCACTCCCTGTGTCGAAAGTCCAAAGTTCCGAGTAAGAGAAGAACCAGCTCACAGATTAGTTTTCTCGCTATAGCTAGCGATGTAGCCGTGATTGGCGAATTCCCGCATTAGATTGAAATCAGGAAAATTGGGATAAAAAGGGGATCTTTGAAGTGGTGTTGTTTGGACACGGTCAACAAGACTTCCTGAGACCTAAAAGGAAAAATATCTTAGTGGATTAAACTTGAAAGGAACTACTAAACGAAAAATCTTAACATGTACTAAACAGCTCAGGCCTTAGATTGAAATATCTATAATATAACATATATATATATATATATATATATATATATATATATATATATATATATATATATATATATATATATATTGTGTGTGTGTGTGTGTGTGTGGTGTATTAATGGTTAAAAGGTTAATCTTACACCTCCATACCAAAGAAAGAAAAATTTAACACAGTCCCGGAAAAATGAGCAGTTAACGTTCCAGCTCCCTACCTAAAAGAGAAGAATATTTTTTTAACACGGTCCTGGAGAAATAACCACTTAACCTTACACATCCCTACCCAAAGAAAAAAATTTCTTTAACACGGTCCAGGAAAAATAACACCATAACATTACATCTCCCTACTCACAGAAATTTTTTTAAACTGTCCCAGAAAAATAACCACTTAACCATACTCCTCATTTACCCAAAGGAAAAAATAATTTTTTAACAGTCCCAGAAAAAAAAAGCAGTTAACCTTATACATCCCTAATTAAAAGAAAAACAAATTTAACACAGTCCCAGAAAATAACCACTTATTACACCTCCCCACCAAAGAAAAAATTTATTTTATTTAACATGGCCCTGGAAAATAACTTTTTTGACCTTACACCTCCCTACTCAAAGGAGAAAAAATAATTTTTTTAACAGGGTCCCGGAAAAATAACAAGTTAACCTTACATCTCCCTGCCCTACGGAAAAAATGATTTTTTTTAACAAAGTCCCGAAAAAATAACAACTTAACCTTATACCTCCCTACCCAACGGAAAAAAATAATTCTTCTTAACAGGGTCCTGGAAAAGGAAAAAAAATTTTTTTTAACAAGGTCCCAGAAAAATAACCACTTAACCTTACATCTCCCTAACCAAAGAAAAAAAAATTAACATGGTCCCAGAAAAATAATCACTTAACCTTACACCTCCCTACCCAAAGAAAAAAAAAATTTAACAGGGTCCCGGAAAAATACAAGTTAACCTTCAATCTCCCTACCCAAAGAAAAAAATATTTTTTTAACTAGGTCCAGAAAAATAACCACTTAACCTTACATCACCCTACCCAAAACAAAAATAAAAATTTTTTTTTAACAGGATCCCAGAAAAATAACCACTTAACTTTACACCTCCCTACCCATAAGGAAAAAAATATTCTTTTTAACATGGCGCAAAAAATAACCTCTTAAAATTACACCTCCCTACCAAAAAAAAAAAAAATTTTTTTAACACAGTCGAGGAAAAATAAACACTTAAGCTTATAACTCCCTACTCAAATAAAAGAAAATTATTTTTTCAACACAATCCCAGAAAAATAACCACTTAACCTTACATCTCCATACCCAAATAAAAATCATGCACGGTCCCAAAAAATATCTTTACCTCCCGTACCAAAAGGGGAAAAAAATTTCTTTGGCTGGGTCCCATAAAAATAGTCTTAACATTACATCTGACAAAAAAAAAAAATTAACACAGTCCTGGAAAAACAAGCACTTAATCTTACACTTCCCTACCCAAAGGAAAAAAAATTTTAACACTGCCCCAGAAAAATAACCATTTAACTCTACACCTCCCTACCCAAAGAAAAAAAATTTTAACAGGGTCACAGGAAAAAGAATTTAACAAGATGATCTTACCTTCCAAAAGGAAAAGAAAAGAATTCTTTTAATACGGTCCTGAAATGCCACTCACGAACATTACACCTCCCTACGAAAACTTACACCTCCCTAACGAAAAGGAAAAAAATACTTTTTTTAACAAGGTCCCAGGAAAATAACCAATTAACCTTACACCTCCCTACCAAAAGGAAAAAGTATATTTTTTGACACGGTCCCAGAAAAATAACCACTTGACCTTACACCTCCCTACCAAAAGGAAAAAAATTCTTTTTTAACAAGGTCCCGGAAAAATGACCACTTAATCTTACACCTCCCTACATAAAGAAAAAAAATTTAAGTGTCCCAGAAAAATAACCATTTAACCTTACACCTCCCTACACAAAGAAAAAAAAAGTTTTAACACAGTCCCAGAAAAATAACCACCAAACCATACACCTCCCTCCCCAAAGAAAAAAAACATTTTTTTAACAGGGTTCCGGAAAAATAACCCATTAACCTTATACCTCCCTACCCAAAAGAAAAAAAGACAAAAATTTAACACAGTCCCAGAAAAATAACCACTTAACCTTACACTTCCCTACCCAAAAAAAAAAAGATTTAAAACAGTCCTAAAAAAATAACAACCTAACATTATAACCACCTACCAAAAGGAAAAAAAAATTTTTTTAACTCGGTCCCAGAAAAATAACCACTTAACGTTACACCTCCTACCCAAAGGAAAAAAAATTTTTTTTACACGGTCCCTAAAAATAACTACCCAGCCATACACCTCCCTCCCGAAAAAAAAAATTATAACAGGGGTCCCGGAAAAATAACCTCTTAACCTTACACTCCATAACCAAAGGAAAAAAAAATTTTTTTTTTAACACGGTCTCAGAAAAATAACCACTTAACCTTACATTTCCCTACCTAAATGAAAAAAAAGAATTTAACAAGGTCCAAAAAAATAACAGCCTAACATTATAACTCCCTACCAAAAGGAAAAAAAATTTTTTTTAACAGGGTCCGGAAAAATAGCCACTTGACCTTACACCTCCCAACCCAAAGGAAAAAATTTTTTTTTAACTCGGTCGCAGAAAGATAACCACTTAACTTCACACCTCCTTACCCAAAGAATAAAAATTTTTTTTAACACAGTCACAGAAAATTAACCCTTAATCACAAGTTACCAAATGAAAAATGGATATTTTTTAATCATCCAAAAAAATAACCAGTCCTTAACCTTACACCTTACCTTGCAAAAAAAAATTTTCAACAAGGTTCCGGAAAAAAATAACACACCTAACAAGAAAAAAAAAAAAACCACAGAAAAATAGAAGATCCAATCCCTACCCAAAAAAAAACCAAAAGTCCCAGAAAATAGCACTTAACTTCACACCTTACCCAAAGAAAGAAAGAAAAATTTTAACACGGTCCCAGAAAATTAACCACTTAACCTTACACCTCCCTACCAAAGGGAAAAAATTTTTTTAAATGTCCCTGAAAAATAGCCACTTAACCTTATCATCTCCACCCAAAGGAAAACAAAATTTTTTTAACAGGGTTCTGGAAAAATAACCACTTAACCTTACACCTTCCTACCCAAAGGAAAAAAAAAATTAACATGGTCCCAGAAAAATAACCACCTAACTTTACTCCTCCCTAGCCAAAGGAGAAAAAATAATTTTTTTAACACGGTCCCAGAAAAATAGCCACTTAAAATTACAACTTCTCCCAAAGGGAAAATGATATTTTAATGATAAAATAAAAAGTTTGTTCATACTTACCTGGCAGATATATATATATAGCTGTATTCTCCGAAGGTCAAACAGAATTTCAAATTTAGCGGCACACGCAGTGGCTGGTCAGGTGGTTAGTACATTCCCGCGCTGGGAGGCGGTATCAGGAACCATTCCATTTTCTATTCAGATTTTCTAACGCCACTGTCTCCTGAGGGGGAGGAGGAGGGCAATATAAATATATATCTGCCAGGAAAGTATGAAACAAACTTTATTTTATCATTAAAATATCATTTTGTTCATGAGACTTCACCTGCCAGATATATATATAGCTGAATACCACCTTTGAGGGGTAGAGACAGCCAAGAATTAGGAAAAAACCAATTATTGGTAAAATTATTTTGGTTCCTTATCTGATAGCGTAGCTGACTGAGTGGTTACTGTCACTCCTAGTCTGCTTCTGCTTTACTAGAGATTTTAGCGAGGTAGTGACCCTAGCTGGCGACTTCTGGGATGATCTGTCAGGCAGGGGCGTGACCACAATGTGACTAGATCATAGCCCATACAAAGAGGACAAAGAGCATTACTAACCACCTAACCAACACCTAAAGCGTTGGTTGCAAAGAGTTGGGAGAGGGACTGCCCCAGTAGTCGACCCAGCAACCACAAAACACAATTAAAAGGGGATAGGATCAGAGTTACCCCCTGTCCCCAAGGTTGAAGCAGCAATGTATGGTCCCAGCGAAAAGCAATTTCTGTATGCTACCTAAACATCTTGCCAAGAGTGTAGAGGCAAACACCGAATTGACTTCACAAATGTGGCACTAAAATGTCACTGAGTACCATATTTTTCTTGAACGCCATGGTAGAAACTGCCTCACCTCGTGAGCGTTAACTCTCAACAACTTGAAGTTGGAGTCGTCACAACTAGAGTGTGCGTCCTTAATGAAAACCCTAATGAAGAATGCCAGTGCATTCTTCTGACATAAATTTAACTGGTTGCCTCACAGAACACCATAAAACATCCAATGGACCACGAGTGTCCTGTGTTCTTTTAGGCAGTACTTGAGCTCTAACTGGACATAGAGAACTCCCTCAGGTTCCTGTCCAATAAGGTCTGCTAAACCTTTAATTTCAAAGTATTCAGGCCAAGGGTTAGGAAGACCTATCATTCCAGCCAAGAACTTAGGCTTTAAAGAATAGACAGCATTGTGTTCTTGAAGCCCACATGACGGCCTCGAACTTCTCTCACTCTCTTACGCGCGAGGAATGCCGTTTGAGTAACATCCTAAGAGATGCAGTGGAGGGTCAAAGGACTAAACACCAAAACTTGAGCATTCGTACCAAGTTCCAAGCAGAAATCAGCTGGAGTGAACCTTGGACGTCTTGGAAAGAGCTCATTAAGATCGTGGAGGTCCTTGGCTGTCAGACAAAGCTAATCTCTGTGTCTGAATACAATAAAGCATGCTCCGATAACACTTGATAGTCCGGAACTGCTATATCGAGTTTTCTCTGCCAAGTAAAAGGAGAAAATCCGCAACCTGGCTCACAGTGATAGAGGAAGAGGAAAAGCCCTTCTTTCTACACCAACCTTGAAGATTTGCTCACTTCGCTAGATATATCCTTTAGATGAAGAACTTCTGGCTCAGCGATGGCCCCGTGCCACCTGGCCAGAAAAACCCCTTGCCTGACCAAGTTTGATAGTCTGAAAGCAGTCAGGTTCAGAGCGGGAGATTCAAAGATATCTCGTGAAGTGGTTTGTGGTGGCAGGTCTGCTCATAGGAAGGGTCCCGGAACGTCTACCAACCAGAAGAAGAAACTCCGAGAACCAGTGGTTGAAGGCCAAGCGGGGATGAGAGTCATCCTCGTCCCTTGTGAGGCAGCGAACTTGCGTATGACTTCTCCCAGAATTTAGAACGGGGAAAAAGGCGTAAACATCTATTCCCGTCCAATCCCAGGGAAGAGCAGCTACTCGTAACTGCCCCAGGGTCGAGAGTACAGATGAGCTTTATAGAGGGAGCCTCGCTGTTCTTGAGGTCGTGAAAATATCCACAAGATGGCGACCCCAAAATTTCAAAATCTTGGCAAACCTCCTGATGAAGGGTCCATTCCTTGGCAGGAGTTGATGGCGCCAACAAGCAGGTCTGCTCGAACATTTTCGACCCCTGCAACAAAACTTGTGAGAATCGAAATGTTGCGAGCATAGGCTCAAAGAATAATCTCTCTTGCCCAAGGCTAACAGGGAACAAGTAGTATTGTCCGAGTTTGCTAGAATTCTACACGATTGCAAACTTGGACCTCAAGAATGGCGAGCTAAAATAGCTGCCAAATCTTTAAGTCGATAATGCCAGGACACCTGTTTCCTCTCCAGGTTCCTAACACTTCCTCTCCCTCAGTGCTGCCCCTAACCTGTTGATGACCTGTCGAAAAACAACAAAGGTTGGGGTTCAGAAGCTTGAGGAGATCCCTTTCTTTGCAATTCCGTTGGATCGAGCCACCACCACAGATCTCTTTATATGGAGAATTCTCAATTCCTCTTTCCAAGTCTTCCTTGCTTTGTCAGTTCTTTCTCAACAAAAAAGAACTGAAGAGGCCTGAGATGCAGACTCCCAGAAAACAATTCTCCAGCGAGGAAATGGTCCCAGCAGACTCATTCCTTCCTTCACCTAGCTTGTTCCTTTTCCAAGAAGGCTGAAACTTTTACATAGAAGTTGCCGTTCTTGCGACCCGGAGCGCTATAAAAGCCGCTGAATAGATCTGAATTCCCAGACACAATGGACAGTGAGGGGATCAGCTAAGCTTCTCCACAGACCAGAAGTCCCAGGGACTTCACGAAAGTTGCAGAGTCAACTGAAGGTCCTCCAGATACTTAAGCCCGGCGGCGCCTTTCAACCAGTCGTCCGTAGAGTGAGATCCTGACGTGCGGCAGATGCAGCTGCATCGCAACGTTTTCGTGAGGGCGGTAAAGCACCCTCGAGCAAAATGATTGGCGCCAACAGCATCTGGTGTTCCCAGGCGGTCAACCATCCAGTACTGACCAGACCCAGCGTTGCTTAACCCGGCTGATGGACGAGAGGCGGTGTTTCAACGTGTATGGCGTTAATGCAGAGTCCAAAGCAGAGAGCCCTGAACTGGCATCTAGTCCCCCAAGACAACCTGAGATACTTCACATAACGTGGATGAATTGGGGCGTGAAGATAAGTATCTTGAGATCCAAAGATACCATCAATCCCCGGGATGAAGGGGCTCCTAGTATTGACTGCGAGGTCTCCATCTTGAACTTTTCCTTCAGGACCAAGTTGTTCGATCTGTTGACATCCAAGACAGGTCTCCAGCCTACTGAAAAAGTTTCAGGACTAGAAACAATCTGTAGTAAAATCCCGGGAACACCGAGCCAAGATCTGGAACTCTCTGAACATCTATTCGAGCAGGTCAAACAATTTTTCTGTTTGACAGGAAGGCAGTTGGGAAACAAAAAACAAAAAGAGGAGACAGGAAGGAATCAAGTAACCTCTCTCTAACAGTAGGAGGGACCAAACGTCACCCCTCACTCTTTCCAGGCTTGTGCAAAAATGAAGCCTGGTTGCAAAGTGGAGTCTGAGATGAAAGGAGTCACTTGCTACCTCTTGGAAGTGACATTCCTTCGGAAAAAAACTCTCTCTCGTGGTGCTGGTCTCGTTTGCTTCCCATGACCCTTTGTTATGCAAACATTTAGCTTTCGTTACTTTTTTGTATCATTGAGATCGGTGCAAGCGTTATGAAGGAGATGCAGTTTGAATGTGTCGATAACTTAGTTTTGAGAAAAACGATATTTTTTGCTTCTCTGTGTATTTATTTGCTTGCCGTTACACAGTTTGATGTTTTTTATGACATAATGAAAGCCAAAAATAGACCTGCAAAAATATAACTTCGCTAAATGAAGCTAAATGAAGCGAGTGTCAAAACACGGCTGAGGTTGTGCCAGCTCGACGTTTTACTTTAGTCAAGCTCTGAGCTGCTACTGACTGACTGCCACTGACTGCCCTGCGGCATTCCTGTCTTTCGCTGATGCGTACTATGTCCACAAGGTTGCCAGATCGCATTAGATATTTCATAGCTAAAAGGAAATTACCACCGATATATACTGACAATATCATTACATTATACTAAAATGTAATTTGACTATGATAGGTTACTGTTTTGTTTATAACTTCTAACTGTGGCGAACTTTTAAATAAACTTTCTGAGAAGATGAATCAGGATATGTATGATGCCATATATAAAATATCCCAGAAAATTTTATTTCCGATTTTTCGTCAAACGCTCCTTAGGCAAAGACAACTCTGTGAAGGTGGAGAGAGGCTGAGCGGTTGAAAAGTCTCAGAAACAGATCATGAAAAAGCCAGAGTCTGATAATCAGAGGAAGAAAGAAGACGAAAGAAGTTTCTCTTCATACCAAAGGCTGTGACGAAAGAGGATGTTCTTCCGCAGCTGGCGGGTCTTGAGTGAGTGGTGAAAGTAGTTCCGATTCGCGATCGCAAGCGAGACTCCCGTAACGGCGAAGTCGTCAACTAGAGTGCGTATAGTAAACATAAAATGTGGAACGGCTTCACGATTAGCGTGTCATCCTTGCGCCAAGAGCCATGCTAATCTTCTCTGTATCGTTCCAATTAGTATATGTACTGCCGAAGCAAGTACTGGCTAAATTAAGAAGGACATCAGATGTTAGGCGGGTAGTTATCGACATGATGAACAACTGGAGCGTGTCAACACAAGACTTAAAGCTATCTGGGCGAGGCGGGCGTCATGGCGTGACGCGAGGCTCCGTGGCAAGTACTAGAAGAGAGGACAGCGTGCGCGCGGCCGCGTCATGGCTGGGCGCGCGGCGTCGCCAAGGAGGGAGCGTGGCGTGAAGCGCGATTTAAGAGCAAGGCGCGCTCCTGAGCGCGAGACAAGAGAAAAGGCCAACACCTCAACTCGGGAAGAGCGAACAGAAGCCACTAAAGCACTCTCTCTAGACGACAGGCGCTCTGTATCGTTCGAAGCGGGAAGCGAAAGGTGAAAGTCTGTACCTCTTAACAGGCAGATACGAATCTTGAAAGGTTCATGAGAGCATCCAGCTGTTGTTGCAAACCCAACAAAATCTTACGCGTTGGAGAAGCCACTCTCGGAGAAGGGCTGAACCTGAGAAGAAGGGCGAGAGACGTATACTTCCTTCCACAGGGGAAGAAGCTCTAGCCCTTGCCCTTAGCGCGACAGGGGGTCTATAGAGTGATCATTCGAAAAACACTTTATTCTCTTCTGCAGAGGAATATCACGCCAACTTTTCGGGGAAAGTACAAGCGTCTAGAGGAAGAGGACGTGGCGTCCTCTCCCCTCTAAGCTTCTCTTAAGAGGGAAGAGTCCAAAAGAGAGCTCCAACCCCGAGGCGGGGAGGGCGTGTCGGAGGCGAAGCAATCCTTCAGGATGCGTGCCTGAGCACGATCCCTGGCAGCCTGTAGCGTCATCAGGACCTGCGAAGGGACGCCAGATCGGTGGGAAGCCCCAACCCTCATGCGGCTTTCGACATGCCCCCTCCCTGGTCCTGGGAGTTCGGACAGAGGTCCAGGCCTAGAGGCATTATAGGGCCGATCTGACGCCCCCTCCACAACACTAGGCACTTAGCACTAACACTATGCGTTTGAATTGCATTCACTTTAGTTTCAAGAACGATTGACTCCACACGAGAGCCAGGAATTACCTTCTGCAGCAACAAACTACAGGTTAGTAATAAATTTATTACAGGGTTACTTGTCGGAGAAAACCACAGACTGTCCAACTAAGGATGCACTCTAGAGGAAGATTCCTCTGACCTATCACGCTCCAATTTAAGCATATAGGCTTCATATTTCTTCCACTCACCCTCAGACAATCCCACACATTCATTACCGATTATCATAGAGCATTGAACACCTACATATCATACAAAAGAGTGAGGAACTATCAAAGTCTTGATAGCCTCACTCTTACATTCACCCAAACTACAGACTCGATAGCTAGAGGTAAGACATCTTTATAAGAAAAGTCAAAAGCAAAATCAAAAACGGTCCACCAAAGAGCGTATGCCAAGTCACAGATCCAGTCGAATACCAAAAACAACCAAAATACTTAAGTGACAGCAATTTCCGAAATCCAAAGGCGGAGGAACTGACAGCAGGTATTGACAGTCGGCGACAGAAAAATCTGAATAGAAAATGGGAATGGTTCTGATACCCGCCCAGCGGTGGAATGGGTACTAACCACCTGACCGACCACTGCGTGTGCCGCGAAATTGAAATTCTGTCGGACCTTCCCGGAGAATACAGCTATATATATATCTGGCAGGTAAGTCTCATGAACAAAGAATAATACAGTACGAATTTTCTCATTACCAACCTAGAGAAATCCATCGCCGAGTCATTTAATCTCTCATCAGCCCTGTAGCATAATTCAAAACATTCAGTTTTTCAGTGAGATTTAAATGCGTAAGTCCATCAAACAGTTCTTCTAAAAGAGGCTTAGGATCTTTCCTGGAGTCGGTCAGATGAGAGCACACAACCTGATCAAAGCAATCAACGATACAAACTGGCCAAAAACAGGTAATGAAAGGAAATACAGAAAAAATACACCTACAGATTTGGAAGAATTGGTCCTATCAGTGATGGAACTCCTCCTTATAATTATTATTATTTTCCATAAATAAAACACAAAAATGAAAACCTCAACAAGGTAAAGAGACATATAAAGGTCAAAATATCTCTTAATTAAAACCCAACAATACTTACCTTAATTGGATAAGCAGGCAGAGGGGCTAAGAAATCCGCAGGATAAGGATAGTCCACCATGGCAAGATTGGTCCACACATTCATCAAATAGTATTTCAAATCTGTAACATTACCTTCTGACACAAGAGGGTCACAAAGATTCCAAGTGTCACTCAACCATGTCTTGCCAGCGTCTGTAAAATACCACATACAAAAATTTATAAACTTCTACTTGTCAGCAATAAAATTAAATGCAAACTGAAAATTTATACATTTCACTAAACTATGATCAAATTTCCTTCAGTTTACATTCTACATTGGAGTTCCAGTACAACTACAGTACATTACTCTACAGGAACAAATGCTCACTTATGAACTTTAAAGACTCAATGAATGAATACTGTATCTCGACCAAAGACTTAGCACAGCTGAATAATGGGTCACTAGTGAAATAAGAAATTTTGAATTAGAATTTATATAGTCATATTAACCACTTTTGCTTTTTATAGAGTGCTCTAGGAGCATATGCTTGCAATGGCATGAGGCCTGATTAACCTTAAACAAGTAGGATAGGATTGTATGGAATTCACCATAAATCATTAACACCACAATTAATTCTCTGGATGCAACATGGCAGTCTCAATGCATCTTTCTACAAGAACTACTTTGGCTACTGAGTGATTGAAAGGAAGAACAATCCCCTTTCTCTCAGGTAGCTTGACAATACCCATCAGGCCAAAATTTCCCACAAAAATTCTGCAGAAATCACTGTTCTTTAGGTTAACCAGGACAGCAACTACACTGCATTTCTTTTTCAGGCTCTGAAACTTCCCTGGTTTCATTTCTCATGATTCAGATATCCTTCATCTTTACAGATTAGTTATTTATTTCTTTATAATAAATTAGTTCAAAGAGATCACCGAGTCATGCTTCAAGGCTTTAATATGGCTGCCCAAAGGATTAATTATGAAATGAGAGGCAACACTGGAGTGAAGTACAGTTAAAGAAGCTGAACAGCTAGGTTGAAAGGGACAATGGAAAGATGAAAAGTAAAAAAGACAAAATGCAATGCACCTCAAGCTGGAGGAAAGCTATAAAGAACCTTTAGTATCTTCTATACATCTATAGGGTCCCTTGAAAGGCACACTGTAAGTGGAACCTTCCTATATGGACCCATTTTGGGAAAAAGATTTCTCTTTCTTTTTTTGCAGCCACTTGTCCCAGTACATATAATGGCATCAAGTCAACCTAATGATTAGTATCAGCATGAACAAAATACTGATGATAATGGCAAACATTCCTTTATTGAGGATGCAGGGAAATCTCAAATTCAGTCTACATTTAACTCACTTGTATGATACAGAACATAATGTAACCCTGCAGTAACAAACATCTGTAAAATCATGGAAAAATACACAACTACAGAGCCATCAACTTTATCCTTACCATCTGCGGTGACTTCGTTGATTGCTCTCCAAGACTTCCTGATGACTTCTACGCATTCGGCGGACTCTTTAGCAAAGTCAGCTGTCACCACTTTAGCAAAGTCTTCGTAAGGAGTGATGTCTGTAAATTGGAGTATTGGTGCTGAGGCAGCAATAGCTCTGAAAGACATAAGACAAAGCTGTTTCTCCAAGTATGAGCTTATATACTTCCTAAAAGACACAAAATTTTGTTAAGTTTATGTTGGCATTATGATCTGTATTAAAATATTAGAATACGGTATGCAATGTACTGTAAAATAATACAGCTTTAACCATAAAACAGAACTCTAAAAAGACTGACTTGTGAAGACTAGCAACAAGTATGATTATCAAGATAAACACAGTTAATTAAAAAAGAAATTTAATTTAAAATTGTTCTTCCTTTACAAGACACGAGTCACTATTAATTCTTAAATCAAAGCAGGTAGCTGAATTACTAGTTAAAGTATAATGAGGGGAGCTAGTTGAAGAATTATTGGAACAATATAAATAACACTAATTACACTAGTAGCATACTAAAAGGAATAAAAAATTCTAAGAACTGGCCTAATTTCTTTTCAAAAGCATACTTCATTGAAGTTGTTCTTGAAAACCACATCAACATCCTAGACGCTCTGATCAGTTGAAAATGACGACCTAGTTCCTTGAAAATCATTTTGCAACATCAATTACCAAAGACACACTAATATAATAACTAGGAGCATATTATGCCATTGGGTAGTTTTGCCACAGGATAAAATATATGTTGATTATGGGCTAACCCTTAGTGCAACTGCATTCAAACAAATCCTAGAGTACAGTGGTAATATGGTGACACATTATCTTAACATTGTACTCTTGCACTTCTAATTAAAAAGAAAATACTTAAACAGAACTAACTTTTCATATGGTAAATTTCACCATCAATACTGACCCTTGCACTATGTGTGGATACTTCATACGGAACCAAGCTGCTAACATTCCACCATAAGAGCCCCCAAATACAACAACTGGACTCATCTCTGCTCCAGGAATATTATCTTTTAAGTAGGCAATAAGTTCTGCATAGTCTGCAAGTGCCTGCTCTGATGTTAGGTATCCTGAATACTTGGGTTCCTATGATAAAAGGCAGAGAAACATAATGTTCAGTATCTGCAGTAAACTTATCACCATTCAATAAATTTATGAGTAAAATTCTGGGGGATGTCACAAAAACAAAATTTTCCTATTCCTCTCTTCCAGAACTAAGGGATGCTGGTTTATGGAAAAAGTATTAAGGACACAAAGTTTGTGGAGAAATGTTTAGAAGCATAAAAACATTTAAATTACTGGCACCACCTGCAATGAAGCCTCCTAGTATGATGTGCTATTAATTCTTGCTCCCCCAATATTAAGAAATACTAATAAATAAGCAGTCTTTATCATGCAAAATACAAACAATCAAACAAAAACTAATGAAAAACATTCTTCAAATATTATTACTTAACTACTACCCAAAACTGTAAATCTTAAACATCAACCATTTTTCAATACAGTATACTGAATTGTACATATCGTGGATTACATTATGAATTAAAAAACAGAAAATAATAAAACTAATCCCTTGATAAGTAATGAATGCAAAAAGTGAACAACAAACCTACAAATGAAAATAGTAATCAACAGCAACAAGGGAGGAATTAACTGAGATAGCTCTAACAACCCAGCAAATATCTTGGTTACAATACTGTATTTTATCCACTCTGGAACCCTTGTTTATAAATGAATAAGAAACAAAACAAGAAACAACTCCCCGGCTTATACCAAACCCAGCTGATCTTTTTACCCATAACATTAAGTAAACTCCATGATTTGGATTACATGAATTTTATAAGTGGATTTGGCACATACATGAGATATAAAAAATACTGTCATGTCATTACTAGAAGAAAACTTTCTATGATTCATAAAAAACATTGCTACATTAAGATCAATCTATATTATTACCACAGGGCCACTGTAAATGACTTAAAATGGAATGGCCACTCCCTCAAATCAGTGTTATACAGGTAGTATCAAAGCAAGCTCCTATTTGTGTGCACACTTCTGTATCATCTGTTAATGAAACATAACAGGAAAAATATACCAGCTTTACATTAACAGGCACCACAAACTATACTTACCGAAAATGATTTACTACCATATGGTAAAGAGACTCCATAGTAACGATGTTCAGCAAATATAATGAGTGCTTTGAATTCTGGAGCAATGTCAAACATGAAACCCTAAGTAAAAAAGAAAATTAGCAATTTGTAACTTTGATGGATAACAAAATTTATACATATTGTAGATTTTTCTAGCAATAATATAGTGCCTTCACAACTCAAAAATAAAAAGGTCTAGTTTGCAATGTGCATGATTTTCATTTTAAAACGAGGAAAATGAGCACTGTATGCTATTCTTTTATCAAATAAAATACAAAACACTGCTTGAGAAAGGTATACTATAAAAATAAGAAAGCACAGTTCTGCCTGCAAGTGTAATCAGCACTATTTACAGATTAAGGATTTTCTATGTTTGTTAGGAAAGATAGTTTCTCCTAAGAAACTCATGATTTGCAATCTATTCCTGTAAATCTAGACAGAGATAGCTTCCACTACTTACTGTATTATCAATAAAAAGTGTGATGTCGCCTTCATTCCCTGCATATAAGAATATTGGTCCATTGTTTCCTTCCCAGTTCTCATCATTAACCAAATACCTCTGGATGAAGGTATCTTCCATCGTGAACCCAAAATGATCTACCTGTAAATTTCACAATTCTAATAATACCTCTATGATGTACAAATGAAATTAATACAAGAAGGTTAGTCGAAATGCTCAGTAAAAATTAGAATATTTCATGTAATTTTCTGAATACAGTACAACATATAGTTCCTTACAAACAACCATTCTACACATACTTTCATATGACTTAAATAGGCAGAATGACTGCACTGACTTGTATATTGTAAGGAGCATGACAATACTCAATTTATGTATGCTCATACAGTAAGTTAGTTAATGTGTTCTTTTATAAAGAATACATTTATTTTCTAATTCTTTAATAACAAAAATTTATATACAATATTTAAAATATAAAATTTCAAATCTACATACTGATCAGGGTATTTATGAATTTTACTTTTTAAAGATTGAAAACTCCCACACCACGAGAGAATTAAGAAAAATACTCCAATATCAATGAAAACCATGTAAAATTAAATTGGTGATGGAGAGGTACAGTAATATATCTACAGTAATAACACTTGCTGCACAAGATGGCATATAATACTATACTCATAGCCACACTAACAAATTAAAACTAAAAGGAAATTACGGGTTTGCATTTATATAATACTAATAATAAAGGCATATACATATTAACATGTATAGCATTGCCCTAAAATAACATACACTTACCTTTTGCTGGTAAAAGTAGGTTGTATAATCGTAAGCCTTACAAACAGTAAGAAGGCCCACAAGTACAGACAACTTGAGAAAGTCTTGAAGACCCATATTTCATGTAGAATTAAAATATGATCTTAGTTTATGAAAGATGCACTGAATATGCAATCACTCCTCCAAAAATTCTGAACCTGTAAAATGAAACAAGAATTAAGATTTTATCCAAAATTACAAAAGAAATAGCAAAATAAAGAAAAAAAAAAAATTTACTGTTGGTAAATAATAAGGAATTTTGATTAGGTTAAAGGACAATTAGCTTCCACATAAAACTCATAATAAAATATTTTATGAATATGTTTTCATGTAAAGCAATAAACTTGTTACATAATGCACAAAAAATAATTTGGAAATCCAAATACTATACAGAAAAATAGATGAAGTCAATTTACAAAGCGTTTTTAATTACAGCAGCTCATGAGACTTCATTACTGATTCTGATTTGATGTAATTTTATGAAATTTAAGCACTAAGGCACTATCGGCTATTCAGCACTTAAGACTTAGCAAAGAGGGAGTTGGGGTGGTTGCACAGCAAGGTATTGAGACCCAGAAAATTAAGGAGATGAACTCCAAAGATCTAAAGGTGGTACTGGGAGAAAACCCCACTGTTGCAAATTGACGAAAGGAAGTGAGAAAGAAGGTAAAGAAA
Organism: Macrobrachium rosenbergii; assembly: GCF_040412425.1. NCBI lineage: Eukaryota > Metazoa > Arthropoda > Malacostraca > Decapoda > Palaemonidae > Macrobrachium > Macrobrachium rosenbergii. The sequence continues at coordinate 51,930,797 of NC_089795.1, forward strand.
AAGTCTAAAGAGTAGGTGCAGCTTGGGGCTCAGAGGACAATGCACACATCCATTAATAAGGCCTACAGTGCACCACGTATTAACCCCTATAGGGTTCATTAATGACAGTCATCTAATATTAAGTGAAGGCAATGGCATTAATTTTCTTTCAAGCTTTCACTTAACATAAGAATAACCTTTGAAGGATGTAGGACATCCTTCAAAGGTTATTCTTATATTAAGTGAAAGCTTGAAAGAAAATTAATGCTATTGCCTTCACTTAATATCCTTCAAAGGTTATTCTTATGCTAAGTGAAAGCTTGAAAGAAAATTAATCCCACTGCCTTCACTTAATATTAGATGACTGTCATTAATGAACCTACTACATGTGCACTGTAGGCCTTATTAATGGATGTGTGCATTGTCCTTTCAGAACAATTCGGGACAGTGAGGCAGAAAATTGATGCGAACATCTGATAAACATTTTTGCAGTTACCATTAACAAATAAGCCTGAAATTGCTGAGAAATTACAGTACTATTACCAGACTTTGTCCTTGTGTTCTAGCAACTCTAAAGTTTCCATTCAAACAAATAGCTTGGCCTGTTACTCCTTCACATAATATTAAGATGTGAAGGTAATTGTTAATTTTCTTTCAATATTCCACTTAACATATACCATTGCCTTTGTAGGATGTAGGATGGAACTGAATGTGGCAGAAAATGGATGCAAACATTTGATAATATACATTTTTGTGGCCACCATAACATTAAGCCTAAAATGACTGAGAAATTACGATGCTATTTTCAGACCTTTTCACTATGTTCTAGCAACTCAAATTTTCCTTCAAACAAGTAGATTGGCTTGTTACTCCTTCACATAATCATATAAAAAGCCTAACTACATACAGTGCATGTTCCAGACCTTACCTTACCTTACTAACATGCTTACCTCAGATAATTTCCTGAATAAACTCTACATTCCACAAACTTTACCACTGAATATGCATGATGACAAAAAGGTCTAAGTTTCCTTTTGAACACATGGCTTGGGCTTGGCTACCCCTTCTCATTGTCATGTAAAAATTTTAACTGCACATTCCTGAATTAATCTTAACTAACTAGCAAACCTACATAACATGGGACTTCAGGACTAAATCCCATCCCCAAAACCCCTAGAGGGGAACCTTCTTTAACCCATGATTAAAATTTTGGTATTATTTCATTATGGACATTAATTGCTTTCAACATAAAATATAGTTTTTCTGTTGTATTATGATGTGATTTGAATGATTTTGAGGTTTATTTCAATCGCAATGAATACTTATCCTTCGGCAAATGATATACTGTATACAAAATTAATAAAATTACGACTTGTCAGAATATTTCCCCCTCTCCATAGCTAATACGGCAAAACTGTGTTTACTGATTACAGTTTTGCCGTATTAGCTATGGAGAGGGGGTGCAATTCTGACAAGTCGTAATTTTATTAATTTTGTATACAGTATATCATTTGCCGGAAGGATAAGCATTCATTTGCGATGGAAATAAACCTCAAAATCATGTAAATCACATCATAATACAACAGAAAAACCTATATTTTATGTTGAAAGCAATTAATGTCCATAAGTGAAATAATACCAAAATTTTCTTCCTCGCCTTGTTTGAAGTTGCCGAAATAAAAATTCTCAGGTTTTAGCCTAGCTTCTTTGTGGCAACTTTATTTTTATTTACGTAGGCAATGGCGGAAATGCTACGCTCTGAAGACACTGTCCACATGGCCCATGAAGCCCCAAAAAAAGGGATTCCTTAAAATTACACGTTAAATCACTAAGGAGTCACTGCAGACCAGAACTGGGAGTACGAAAAATAGGGTCGTACCTGCCACTGCCTGTAGGCCTACTGTACCTGATGCCGGTCCCAGCCATATCAACATTAGCGTACCTACGGTGGACCCTACAAAGTACGTTACGATCAAAATGCAGCCTCCTTCCAATTACACAACAACCTAAAACATTTTTGGCGTCATAGTACATGACAAATGCAATTACACTTACTGATTATTTTGATCTTACAGCGAACTTGTCGGTAACGAACTTTAAATTCTCTCGCCATCGGCCGACCACTACCTGCTTTGTTTACAAACTCACCGTCACGTGATCAAAGCCTACCCTAGATCAGGTCTCCATTGAACATAAACATTACCTGAGAATATGGCTGCTTTTCTGGGAGCTTTTTTTCAAGCTCTTATAGCAATCAATTTATTATTCTAAAGAGTACTTAAAGCAAATAAGCAGTTGGACCTGACTGTTCTGAAGAGCAAATTACCCAAAAATAGTATGATAACATTACAGGCTTATCACTAACTGAGATAACTACCAAGATACCAGGATCCGTTCTCTGGCCTTTAGATAAGTCACGGGCAAAATAGCAGCGAGCTGATGAGGCAAACAAATGATATCACCCAAATACATCGTCTTTAGAGCTGAATCATAGACAGTGGTAAATGGAACTTTATAGTAGAATTGCAGTTACTCCTAACATAAACATCTGCAATAACAATCTAGCCTACTGACAGGAGATATCAGCTACACAACAACCACATTTTTGGTTTGAAAAGATAGATAGATAGATAGATAGATAGATAGATAGAAAGATAGATAGATAGATAGACATTTGACAAGAAGTTTATATGCACTATTTTACAGATGCAGGAACTCTGTAAACTTGCAGTTACCACTTCGACTGTCGATCTGACAATCATGTGATATAGCCTCTAAATGCCGGTTATAGCAGCAGTAGGTATTTTCATATCAAGGTAAAAACAAATAGAAACATGCTAAACTAGTAAGAGAGAGAGAGAGAGAGAGAGAGAGAGAGAGAGAGAGAGAGAGAGAGAGAGAGAGAGAGAGAGAGAGAGGCCGAATTTTAGGGACTTCCAGCAAAACAGGAATCAAAAACTAATATCTGTGTGGTACCTGAGAGCAGGTGTGCTGCTTACGAATGCCTGTTTTGCAATGGTAAAGCTACTGAAAATATCCCATGATATAAGAACCGTCATCTGTGCACTAGGGAAGGATTCCTTGTAACCAGCAGTATCATCCTGATAACTGAAGGAGAATAATAATAATCTGGGAACCGCAACAACGATAAACATATTGTTTACAAGGTGGATTGTCCACTCTGTTATCATGTCGTTGTATATTACCAAGGTTATTCACAGATCAAACAAGGACATTTGCTAGTGCATTGTTATCTGCCTACAGAGTGCAATACGTATCTGAGAGTACATGCGTGCTGAGCATTGGGAGACCTCTTGGGCACTTTTAATCACTTCATTTTTTCTGCTTTCTTGAACTGGGTAATAAATTTCGAAATTATTTTGTAAGCTTTCTACCCTAGGGTTCAATGGAATTCCCTTTTGTGTTCAGTTGTCTTGTGGTAAACTAACTGAAAATTAATTTCTGGCAGATGGTATTCTCTTGACAGCCACAACGTTCCTCTTACAATTTTTTTTTATCAAACTCAACATACGTAGGCTACAACACGTTCGTGATTAAATGCTCACCTGAAGTAATGTTGATCAAACTGTAGTGTCTTCTGCCGATATAGAATTTCTGATTTTGTGAGTGTTTTTTTTTCTACATTGGGCGTTCATCTTTGATTTAACAGTCAAGGAATGAATGTGGAAATGATGGTCGTCTTTTTTTCCTCTAGAGCCATTCTTTATCAAGGAATGTTTTTCTTGATATACGCGTATGCATAAGTAATATGTAATAAGTAATTAAAAGATTGCGAAAAATAATAAATAAAACGTTTTATACAGACTGACATAATGTGAAAAGTAAAAGAACATGCCAATGAGGAACTGATTCAAGGGAATTATAATTTCTTTTAGCTGATTTATTTACTTTTTTCTTGTTTTAAATAATGTCATAGCGTGTTTCCTTTCATGGAAATGTTAAAGAATAAAGAATATAAATATTTTTACAATTACAGCTTTGGTGTACCTTGATTGCAGGCATGGGAGGACTTGGTATGTAGGAACTCTATGCACCACTGTCTTAGAAAGACCTTTAAGTTTTGAATAATGATGAATTGATAGAATGGTCTTTGCAGTTATGCCACTCAGGGCACTCTATAAAAAAAACAGACTTCATTATGTTTGTGAAATTCTTTCATATAAGATCAATGTGTTGACTCAAGGTTTCAGAAGGAAAGGTTTTCATAAAGTAATGGACTATAACAAAGACGTATTATTGGATTAAGCTCAGGTCTTCCGATGCCATGATTGATCTTGCAATTTTATTGACTGCAATATTAATCATAACAATTTCAAAGTACTTCCTGTTCTTTGTTGACGAAGTTAGTTTTATTACATGATTCTTTTGATGGTTTAGTAAATGTTTACATGTGAGACAGCCACTTTTTCGTGGGGTTCGTAGGTGATAAAATCACAAGCTATCTTCATTGACTGTTGGGGCTCAGCAGTTATAAGATCCATAATATGTGTGTGTGTGTGTGTGTATATATATATATATATATATATATATATATATATATATATATATATATATATATATATATATATATATAATGGGTGTGTATATATATGTGTATGTGTAACACTAATTTTGTAAAAATAAAATAGACATTCATTGTCACGAAATAATAATACATTTTCTTTCAAATATCTTTTTAATTTTGCCTTTTGTCAACACTGTACGAATATGAGAAATTAACTTCCACACCAGACGTCTTATGCAGATTAACATATCCCTTGCCGGGAACATTTTCAGTAATGCTCCACTCTGGCATAAGGCCTACTTGAACGAAAAACAACAATTACATGTAATTAGTAGCATTAATAAATAAGAACCACATTTAAGCCATTCCTCCGGATCACGACCTGCTGAAGGCAAGAAGGTATCGTCTTGCATCTAAGAGGATTTTCACGATAAAGGAGAATGTCTAGAAATCTTCAGGAGACGTCTGTCGCATTTCCAGAAGTATTGTTCCGACAGTCATCGTCGAATGGGCTGGCTCCGACCTGGAGTAACACCACTACGTACGTGGCGATGAAACTTCCGATCTGGTATTGACAAAATGACAGAAAACGAGGAATGAATTCTATATGGTTACTGGAGCTGAATTTCACAATGTAATCAGTCTCTCTCTCTCTCTCTCTCTCTCTCTCTCTCTCTCTCTCTCTCTCTCTCTTATTTTTTGTGGGAAATGTGTCCTTGAATTTAAATTTTTATTAGTTTATTTACATTGTTAATGTAAATAAACTTGAAAATACAGTCTTTGCGATAAATATTACATATGTAGATTCACATACTGTAAGTGCATTGACAGTTTACAGTTACCAGATAAGGTTTCGGCGACAATGGCCCAGCCAATCACTACGCCAGATTATTTGTCCGATAAGAAAGTACCGAGTGTCTTGACTGGATGGGTGGGTGGGTCCGGTGAGGTGGGGGAGGGGGTTGGCCAGTCACTGGACAGTGGGGGTGGGCGGTGGAGAAGGTCAATGAGAAATGGCCTTAAGCCAAACAACTTTCGTATAAATGAATTTGAAATGGAAATGAACCATGCAACATTTCTGTAATATACCCACGAGTGTTAAAAGCACGACGCCTTTTAAATTAAGCAACAGGCGGAATGAGTTTATACGAATTGTGCATAAAAAATGATAAACAATGACATACCGATACCAAAGTATTATAGCCTAGTTGTAACAGCCATTCACGTCAATGCGTGACATTTCGTCAATTCTTGAAGCTAGATGGTGCACCTGGGAAGGAGATAATAGCAATAACGGAAAGAGAATTTGTAATAATAATAATAATAATAATAATAATAATAATAATAATAATAATAATAATAATAGCTGCATTAGCTGAATTAATTCTATATTACGTCTTCTACTCCCTGAGAGTAATAATAATAATAATAATAATAATATAAAACAGCAGTACTAGAGCTTACGTGAATGTAACCCTAACTCACACTGGAGAGTTATATGTTTTTTTTATATCAAGTGGGGTAATTTTCAAAGGTTTCTTTGCAATACTTCTAGCAAAATAATGACTATAATTAAAAAAGAACAGTAACGAAAAACATAAATCTTTTAATTCTGTTTGGATAATGTCCCGAGAGGTAAATTTGGCTGACGATGAAACATTCTATGTTTCCAAAAAATTCTTAAACGAAATTCTTACGTGAATTCTGTCTACAGCTTCGGTGAGACGGTAGATTATAGACCGCAGATCAAAAGCTGCTTCTCTCATCTGCGAATGGAAAGAAAAATTTAAATCTTCGAGTTTTAACAAATGAAATAAATACGAGATCTTTCGTTAGTAAGATTCGAAATATTTTTTTCTGCCTCATTTACTTTGGAATATTTAATTTCGGATACAAAGTTATTCTTAAAGGCATCTCTTAAGTCTCTTTCTTTTTGAGTGTATAGATAACCTGAAACAATTCAATTAATTCAATTAATCTAACGCCGCAGTCTCACCGAATGAGGAAAACATGTGACTTAGTTTGGTTACAATTTTCCTTAGTAATTAATACAATGGTATGACGTTATTGCTTTACAAATATCCTCCATTTGAAATGATCAGTTTATTACTAGAAAAATGTACAGTACGATTATCTATATTATTATTAGTATTTAAAATAAAGAAAAAATATAAGTAGCAACCCTGGAAGTCCTTTAACCTGAAGATAAAACTGAGAATAAAGGAGAGGGAAGAGCGAAGAGAATAAAAAGAAATTTATGAAAAGAGGAGAGAACATCCACAATGGCATCATTATAAAACAGAATACGTCACATTAGGGTATTCTAACTCTGCAGGGGAATGCTCTATAGTTTTGTAGCAAACAGAATGAAAGGTCATTTGACGTCTCGTGACATCGGGGCACATCAGCAGACAGTGGATGATGTCAATATAAACATCTCTATTTCCCTCGACGAGGAACAGACGCGTTTGCGATCTCTAACGGAGCGTGGGTGATGTCAGTTGAAATTCGTCTCTTTCCCTCGACGAGGAACAGACGCGTTTACGATCTCTGAGAAAAGACAGATTATTCTCCTTCTCTTACCCGATTGGTGAAGACTTGTCCGATGTGGGTGGGGATGAAGAGGTACCCAAAGAGAATCAGGACCCCGACAGCGTAGAAAATTCCGGAGTACGATGTCAGGGACTTGTAGATGAAGGTGATGACAATGACGCTGCTCGCGCAGAGAGTGAGAGAGACGACTGGGGCTACGAAATTCATCAAGTCCCGGATGACGCAGGACACCTGGAAACGAAAGGAATGGGTTAATGTAGATTTTCGTGAGGTTTATTGGAGTGGTCAGCAGTGGTGGTATGGTATATTACTTAGTCGGTTGTTGGTGAGCATAGTTAGGCAATGTTGGGATTATATATATATATATATATATATATATATATATATATATATATATATATACATATATATATATATATATATAATATATATGTATATATATATATATATATATATATATATATATATATATAATATATATAAAATATACAGTATACATATATATACACATATACATGTATATATACATATGTATATGTATGTATGTATATATATATATATATATATATATATATATGTATATATATATGTATATATATATATATATATATATATATATATATAAATATATATATATATATATATATATATATATATATATATATATATATATATATATAGTACATGTTCACACACTTGCATAAAGGTGTACATAAATTATGAAACACAAATGATCACTGGCTGTTTAACTGCCTTAGACAGAGGTCCCATATACTAAAATATATAAAACGAAGTTATCCCAGTTAGCGTCATATTATGGAGTATGATATCCTTTTAACACTTTTACAAGTATGAAGGCAGTTTCTCCGGTAGTGTGCAGACACGACTAGAATTTATATTTCAGGGCCTTCAATTCCAGTGATATTATTATTATTATTATATTATATATTCAGAAGTTGAACCCTATTCACATGGGACAACACCACAGGGGCCATTGACTTGAACTTTAAGCTCCCAAAGAATATGGTGTTCATTAAAATGAATTAACAGATATGAACCTGTTTTACGTAGGTTCAAATGACCATTGGATTCCCGAATGAGATACCCGCTATTGTAGTAATTTATTGATATATCTCTAAAGACTCTGTACAGTTTATTATCGTTTGAAAGAATAGTTTTACGTACGTTTGCTTTCCCGAATAACTTCTAAAGTCATCTCATGATGTGCTTGTATTGTAACACAAACACTGAGCTGGCTAAGATTATGGCCCTCACAAAATATACATAGGGATAACTATGTCTGCGTGTATTGTTTTGGTTTGAAGGCTTTTATGCACATCAGACGTCCTAAGTTACCAGAAGCAAATGTGTGTAGATAAGGAAAAAAAAAATAATTTGCTCACCAAGTGTAGCTCTCTCTCTAGGTCCAAAAGTCTTCTCGTTAACTGGGTTCCCACGTCGGTCCTCGCTTGAACTGTCGGCTTCTGGTCAGTGAAAACATAATCCCCCCTCGTAATGGTGCGAATTTGTCTTGAGATTCTCGAGGACGAATACTCAGTCGTGGCTTGGAAGAGAATGAAGAATGCTGACGAGACAAACGCGAATGTGACATTGACGTAGACCTCCAAGATGCAGAAGAAAAGATTTTGGTTTAAGAGAAGGATATACAACGCGGGAGATAGGTTTATGAAATAATAAACAAGGATTGGATGCACAATCCATTTAGCCCTAAAGGCGAAGAAACATCTCCTGCCCGATACACGCACGAGACTGTCGTGCAACTGGACCAGGTATCTATTGTGGAGAATCAAGAAGAGGTGGGTCAGTACGATGAGGACTATGAAAACCAGAACCGACAGATAATAACTTATTTCTCCGACATTCCAGAAGTCACGTGTGTCCCAAGGGGCCGTTGAAATCTTGACATTTATGAGGAACAGGAGCTTATCAAAGAGTGCCAGTAAGAAATATGGAATGGAAAAGACCAAGGAACCTTCTGTATTCCAGGTGTAATGGAATGCGCCGAGGGGACGCAGGAAAATGAAGAGAAAATAAATCAGCTCAAGAGAGTCTGCTTCCATGTTGCTCATCTTTAGGGTCTTCATGCAATGTAAACAAATGAAAAAATAAACAGATTCGAATCTACGAATGCCTGACTTTCGGCTTGAGGTACTTCTTCGAAATGTTCTTAAAGAGTGATTTAGGTTCCGGGTCGAGGTAATTTTTAGAGGAAAACTCCAAAAGTGATGTAAATTTCCCAGTAGAGATAATTCTTAGAAAAAATGTTCAAATAATAGTTTGTATTCGGGAAGAGATAATTCTCAGAAAAACGCCTAAAAATTTGTATGTCGGGTGGAGATAATTCTCAGAAAACGCTTAAAAAACAATTTGAATATCGGTAGAGATAATTCTCAGAAAAGGCTTAAAAAATTTGAATACTGGATGGAGATAATTCTCAGAAAACGCTTAAAAAACAGTTCGGATGTAAGGAAGAGATAATACTCAGAAAACGTTTGAAAAATGTGGATTTCAAGTAGAGGTAATTCCCAGAAAGAAGCTTAAAAACAATTTGGATATAGGATAGAGATGATTTTCAGCGAATGTTTAAGAAACTTGGATTTCGACCAGAAATAATTCCCAGAAAGAAGATTAAAAACAATTTATATTTCTGGTAGAGATGATTCTCAGAAAACGCTTGAGAACAATCTTAATTTCGAGTAGACACAATTCCCAGAAAACGCTTAAAAACAATTTGGACATCGGGTAGAGACCATTCTCGGAAAAACGCTTAAAAACAATTTGGACATCGGGTAGAGACAATTCTCAGAAAAATGCTTAAAAACAATTTGGACATCGGGTAGAGACAATTCTCAGAAAAACGATTAAAAACAATTTGGTCATCGGGTAGAGATCATTCTCAGAAAAACGCTTAAAAACAATTTGGACATCGGATAGAAATAATTCTCAAAAAATGAAAGCTCAGAGAGCACTATGTAGACTCTCAAAAGCGATATCCTCCCTCCCTTATATCAAGTACCAGACTAAGGGCCTCGTTATAGCCTCTCAACCCACAAGATCGATATAATTGAAATGTTTCAAACATCTTTGCTCATCATTCAAGATGGCAGCCGCTGGGTTTAAAGAAACGACATCCTTTGTTTATTTTTGCAGGCATGAATAAATGATTTCTCGTCACCTTGTAAACATCACCGGGTGGGGTGCGTTTAGTTAGGCGCGTTCAATATCCCTCTTCATTCAGGTCTCGTTCAGTTGATTAGAAACGGTGCTGATCTTCGTCAGTCAAGGGTGTTGACCGATTAATTGTGTGACCGAGTCATAGGGCGTTTTAGACCTTTCAGAGCAACCTTGATAATAATTGTCAAATTCGTAAACGGTATATATATATACATATATATACATATATATATATACACACACACACACATATATATATATATATATATATATATATATATATATATATATATACATAGATAGATAGATAGATATACATATTGTGTGACAAGTCATAGGGCATTTAGAACTTGCAGCATAACCTTGATAATGACTCTAATTCATAAACGGTATATATATATATATATATATATATATATATATATATATATATATATATATATATATATATATATATATATATATATTATATATATATAATATATATATATATATATATATATATATATATATATATATATATATATATATATATATATATATATATATATATATATATATATTGGTACTTGTTTCCTGAGCCACCATATAACTTGTTATTAACTTATACTTAACATGAAATGACATGTAATTTGTGATTGCAGTTTCACAATGCAAAAGAATAATTTTTAAATGAAGATAGAATAAACGTCATGACTAAAACTGATCTAAAATTTAAAGATACAGAAAGATTAAAACGTTAACTGTTGACAACAGAAATTCAACAACACAGGAAATACTCTACGAGCAATGTTAGTCATATTATGCCAACACAGAAGGGCGGTTTCTTATCGAGACATTCAGTCTAATGCATCGGCACACAATAACACGTCGATCGCAGGAGAGAAGAAAGAAACCTACCTATTTTTATCTCTTGATATTGCCTTCGATCAACAGTCAGTTTTCTGTGCTACATGAAGAAAGACTCCAGTTTTCAATTTTACAGAATAGTCTTCATGAGTATTTTTTATGGAAAGTCTTTCTAGCAAGTGAAAAAAGTGTCTTGGAAGACACTGACGGCATCTGTTCCCTCTATAAACAGTCCGTTTTCTGTGCTACAAGAAGAGAGACTTCGGTTTTAAAGTCTACAGAAGGACCTTCATGAGTTTTTTTTTTCATGAAAAATCTTTCTAACGAGTGAAAAAACTATCTTGGAAGATACTGACTGCATCTGCGACCCCTTGTACTCGTGTCTTCGAGAGACATTGGATCAGCATTTCTTGGCGTGAGGAGGCTAAGGTTATCTAGGATGGAAGAGGACGATCTCGACTTGATCTACTTCCTTCTATTTCTGCTGCGTCCCCTTGGGGTATTCCACTACACCTTCAGGTCAGACGGGTCACTCGTCTTCTCCATTCCTTATTTTTTACTGTCACTAGTTGACAAACTCCTCTTTCTCATAATTGAGTATTTGATTTACCTTTCTTTAAATGGCCAACATCTTTTGGCGAACGTCGGAGAAGGGGTTTACACCCTGTCCTTTTATGCATTAATTACGTCTGATCTATGCATCTATCTCTTGTTACCTTTCTTCAGCAAGCACTTGGTGCACCTGCACGCAGATCTCGTCCGCATCTCCGGCAGGAGGTGTCCCTTAGTTACCTTCAGGGCTAAATGGATTGCGCAGCCTATGGCTATTTATTATCTTCTGAGTTTCGCTTCCGATAGTCAATGCATATCGCGATAATCTCTTCAATGTCTTGAGTGTCATCGGGATTTACATTCACTCCAAGTTCTTGCTCTCCATTGCAGCTATCCAGCTTCTTTTCCAAGCCTCAGGGAGGTATTCCTCGGCGAGAATCTCGAGGAAGGTGGGTGACGTTAAGAGTGAGGTCACCATTCAAGACCAAAGGGCAGACACAGCGGGGAGAAGCGTCGTGAAATCCAACGTCTGGTCGAAATTGTCGAATCTCGAGAGAGAGTTGCATATGGTGAGTCGCATCTTTTACCTGTTTTGTCGGTGTTCGTAACAATTATATCTTTCTATATCTACAGAAGGATTCAAAGTAAAACTTTTGTTTAGAAAGAGGAAATGTATTTGTATAATTATATACAAAGCCTAAAGCTTTCGTCCGTCCTCATGTACAGGGCTTTCAGCTCAGTATATATTTTTACTGAGAAGCACGATACGGTGTTTTTATATTTCATCTTTCTATATATGTCAATCCTTGTTATCATAAGGTTTTGAGCAACTGGAATCTTTTTCTGGCAGTAACAAAAATGGAAAAAATCGAAAATAAACAAAACTTTGATCAATCTGAAAGTTATCAATTAAAATATCTTTGTTTTATCCTGTTGGCGTTAATCTTGGCTAATATCTAAGCATACGAAAGGAAAATGTAAAACCCTTCTGTGTGTATGTATATATATATATATATATATATATATATATATATATATATATATATATATATACACTCATAGTATCAAGTCATCAGATTCTACATGGAAAAAAAAGCTAATTATACTTTAGTTTAACAGACCACTGAGCTGATTAACAGCTCTCCTAGGCTGGCCTGAAGTATATATATATATATATATATATATATATATATATATATATATATATATATATATATATATATATATATATATATATATACATATACACTTATCCCTTACACGATTGTTCTGTGCACTCAAACAGTTAATAACAGGACCTCATTTAAACAAGATGGTGCAGATATTTATCCAGGAAAATTTACAAGCTTTCCAGGACTAACTATCCTCATCGTCTGGTAGCTGTAGACGATGACAACAGTTAGTCCTGGAAACTTGAAACTTTTCCTGGATAAATATCTGCACCATCTAGTTTAAATGAGGTCCTGGTCTTAAAAATACATATCTATATTTATATTTTGTTTACATATCAGCAAAGATGTGGACACTGTTAAGTTTTCCTACTCCAATTCCATGTAAAATCAGTTCCTCATTGGACGAGTTGGTGCCGATCTCGGCTAGCACTCTGCTGGGCCTGCATTCGATTCTCTGACTGGCCAATGAAAAATTAGAGGAACTTATTTCTGGTGATAGAAATTAATTTCTCGCTATAATGTGCTTCGGATTCCACAAAAGCTGTAGGTCCAGTTGCTAGGTAACCAATTGGTTCTTAGCCACGTAAAATAAATCTAATACTTCGGGCCAGCCCTAGGAGAGCTGTTAATCAGCTCAGTGGTCTGGTTAAACTAAGGTATACTTAACTTTTTTTTCCATGTAGAATCTGATGACGATACTTGAGTGTGTCGTATATGTATGTATGTATATATATATATATATATATATATATATATATATATATATATATATATATATATATATAATCGAAAGCTTATAAACGTCCTAATATATATATAAATAATATATATATATACATTTTTAGTTGATAATGTATGTATATAACCACGACGGACATCAGGATAAACGCATATAGTCGGCCACAAGATATGTATATCTCCTATCAACTCATCGAACTCATGTTTTGCATTTGGATATACCACCTATATACCGTATATATATATATATATATTTATATATTCATATAAATCAGAAAGCTACAAACGTCCTTTAATATCAATTCGCTCTACCTCAGAAATAATATATTTTCATATATGTTACCAAAGGGAATTTTAGTTGATAATAAGTCCACCGTCCGTGAGGTCGAACCAGCGACGGACGAGGACTCAGGACTACAGGGACCTAACTCAGTCGGCCACAAGAGAGGGTACAAGTGAATATCACCTCCCATCAACTCACCCGTCGAACTCAGGTGTTTTGCATTTGGAGACAATATCCACCCACCTCTGCCATGGTGACCGTGTAGTGCGTTTGTCGCTTCGTAACCATATTATGACTATTTATCACACCACCGTGATTCATATACAATCGAAAGCTACAAACGTCCTAATATCAATTCACTCTACCTCGGAAATAATATATTTTCATATATGTTACCGAAGGGGAATTTTTAGTTGATAATAAGTCCACCGTCCCATGAGGTCGAACCAGCGACGGACGAGGACTCAGGACTACAGGGACGCACTAACCCAATCGGCCACAAGAGAGGTATAAGTGAATATCACCTCCATCAACTCACCCGTCGAACTCAGGTGTTTTGCATTTGGAGACGATATCCACCACCTCTGCCATGTTGACCGTGTAGTGCGTTTGTCACGTCCTGTCCGTCGCTATTATGACTATTTATCACATCACCGTGATTCATATACAATCAAAGCTACAAACATCCTTTAATATCATATTATTCTACCTCGAAATAATATATTTTCATATATGTTACCGAAGGGAATTTTAGTTGATAAGTAAGTTAGTGCGTCCGTGGGGTCAGTCCTCGTCCGACGGTTGGTTCACCCGGGACGCACAGG
>NC_089795.1:51950466-51980466 GCF_040412425.1 Macrobrachium rosenbergii
ATATAAATGTCGGCTAAAGGAATTCCAGCAGATGCATAAAAATGATTTTACTTGAAATGAGAATCTATAAGTCAATGAACTAGCACTTGAAAAATGCTGAAGTACTGAGTTGTACTATATTTTGTCTATTTTCATGTACAAAGTATATGCAAGTAAATTTTAAGGATGTATAAGCAGACGTTATGTGCTATGCAGGCAGCTAATGCAGTTCGAAATGATAAATGAAAATGTATCTTACTGTAGTTGATAATGTTGCAGCTATTATAAGATTAAATATCTTGGAAACTTTTATTGACGATAATTTTCTTTCAGTACACAAGAAAACTATTAAATTTACACATATTTTTTTTTATTTTCAATAATATATTCACTATATATAAACATATATATATATATATATATATATATATATATATATAATATATATATATATATATATATATATTATAAATATATATATATACTATACATATTTTATAAATATATATATATATACACTATAATAATTTTATTTAGAAATATATATATATATATATATATATATATATATATATATAATATATATATATTTCTAAATAAAAAGTGTATATATAGTATATATAGTGAATATATTATTTTTAAAAAATGTATATATATAATGTATGTATATATATATATATATATATATATATATATATATATATATATACACTGTATATATATATGTATGACTGTGAAATATTTTCCGTTAAAACAGAATTCCATCAAATGTAAGGAGCCCATAAAAACGCCAAAATTTAGAAAATAAATGCTATATTTCAGGCACCAAACTGTCTCTCCTCAGGCAAAGTAATGAATGAGAAAAAGTTACAGAAAAGCAGTATTTATACTGGAAGGTCCATAGGTCAGCCATTATGCCACTCCAGTTGACAATTTCTCTTTAATCTTCTTAATCGCTGGTTGGAGAAAGATTTTATCTATAATATCTGAATCCTAGGCTCCTTTTGAAAGGTTCACCATATTTCTTTGTTTAATCAATGCTGATTCCATCATCTGGATTTTGAACTGACAATTGCTGCTAAAATATTCCGTAACAAATTCCAGTTTATTCTGTATTGATGGTTATTTATGTGGTTAACAATACAGCTGAGCTCTGTTGTCTGTACCTAACCGAACGTTTATGCTGTATTAATCTTTTGTGGGGGGTGGGGCGTGATTTACCTGTAAAACTGATGTATGATTATTCACAATCGAGGCAAGGATCGTAAACTCCTGTGTCTTTGGGGACCAGCTTTTGTTGGACGTTAATCAGGGATTTTTCTAAATTATTTGGGTAGGTAAAAGCAAAATGGTTAGAGTTTCCAAGTGTCTGTGTCAACGTCTTAATTTTGTCCAGGTGTGGGATTTTGATTTTATTGCTGGGCATCTCGCTAGTCTTGTTTTGAGGGGGACCGTAGAAGATTATGTTTGCTTTGTGGAGCTCTTTCTCAATTATATGGTCAGGGTATTTTAATGCTGACAGCTCCTTACGGATGAGTTCAATTTCCTTTTCCTGGAAATCCGGGGAGCAAATCCGTAAGGCTCTTAAAAATAAATAGCTGGCTACACCAATCCTGATAGATATGTAATGATAGATAAAAAGGTGTATGTATGCGAGTGAAAATGTTGGTTTTCTGCGTATGGTAAATTTGTATTCTGTCATGTCTCTAATTATTAAAACGTAAAAAATACCACTTTTCTGTAACTTTTTCTCACTCATCACTTTGCCTGAGGAGAGAGACAGTTTGGTCTCTGAAATATAGCATTTATTTTCTACATTTTGGAGTTTTTATGGAGCTCCTTATATTTTGATATATATATATATATATAATATATATATATATATATATATATATATATATATATATATACAAGACTATAATATATATATATATATATATATATATATATATATATATATATATATATATATATATACGTTCCGTTCAATACCACCGTACAACTTATCAACATGCAGTTAACATGAAATGACAGTTAATTAGAGATGGCAGTTTCAGAGTATAACAAAATAATTTTTTGAAATAAAATCAAAATGAACATAATGACTCTAAACCTGATGAGAACTTAAAACAGCAAACTACGATAAAAATGCAGAAAGACTGAGACCTGCCTCTGGCAACAGAAATGCAGCGACACAGAAAATATTCTGCTGTATTGTTAATCATAATATGTAAACAGAAAAGGGCGGTTTCTCATCAACACCACACACATTCAACCGGGTCTTTTGGTACACAATAAACACATCGATCGCAGGAGACGGAGGAAGAAACGTATTTTTAACCTTTGATTTTGCCTTCGATAAACAGTCAGTTTTCTGTGCCATGGTAAGGAAGATGTTTGTTTGAAATTCTGCAGACGGGTCTTCGTGGGTGTTTTTAATGAAAAGTCTTTCTAACGAGTGAAAAACTGTTTTGGAAGATATTGACAGCTCTGTAACTCCTTTTTGCAGTGATTTTGAGAGATTTTGGGTCAGCATTTCTTGCCATGAAGAGGATAAGGTTAGCTAGGATGGAAGAGGACGATCTCGATCTGGTCTACTTCCTTCTACTTCTGCTGCGTCCCCTTGGGGTATTCCACTACACCCTGGGATCAGACGGGTCACTCGTCTTCTCCATTCCTTATTTGTTACTGTCACTGGTTGATAAACTCCTGTTCCTCATAGTTGGCTATTTGACTTACCTTTCTTTAAAGGGGAAAAATATTCTGGCGAATGTCGGAGAAGGGGTTTACCTCCTGTCCTTTTCCGTACTGGTTACGTTTAATATAATTTCCCATTTCCTGTTGCCTTTTTTCAACAAGCACTTGGTACACCTGTACGGACACCTCGTCCAAATGTCAGGGAGCAGGTTCTGCGCTTTTACCTTCAGGGCTAAATGGATTGCACACCCTATTGCTCTATATTATCTTCTGATTTTGCTTCTGCTCTTCTCTGGTACTCTCACTGTTTCATTTGAGGTCTCAGTTATCATCGGACTGTACGTTAACGCCAAGTACTTACTCTCCACGGCGGCCATTCAGCTTCTTTTCCAAGAGTCAGCGAGGTATTCATCCGCGAGAGTCTCGAGGAGTGTCGGTGACATCAAGAGGGAGTTCTTCATTCAAGAGGGAAAGGTGAATTCCACGACCAGACGCGCCTTGAAAACCAACGTCTGGTGGAAATTGTCGGTCCTCGAGGGAGAATTGTATATGGTGAGTTTCCTTGCACGTGTTCTGTCGGTGGTCTTGATAATTACTCATTACACATCTTTCTACATATGTCAATTATAAGGTTTAAGCAACTGGAACCTTTTTCTAATAGCAACAATAAAAAAAAGGAAAAATCGGAAATAGACAAAACTTCTATCAATTTCCAAATGATCTGTAAGTTATCAAATTGAAGATCAATTTTATTCCCTTAGCATTAATCTTGGCTAATATCTGTACATGCGAAAGAAACTATAAAGCTTACGAAGTTATTTTGTTTAGAAGTGGAACATTATCTATATATTTTTGACATACCTGCAATGGTGTGGAAATCTCCAGTAAGTTTTCCTGCTCAGATTCCATGTGGAATCTACACCTACACACTTAATTAGCTACCTGCATTCCTTGATTCTTCAGGTGGACTGCGTGATGAAAGATGTGATGAATTTCATCGCCACCGCCGTCTCCCTCAGTCTCTTTTCCGTCAGCACCGTCCTCATCACGATGAGCTTCAAATTCTTCTCTTCGAATTTCCAAGGCATTTTCGCGATTATCTTTCTAATGTGCCTGGTCTACGTGACCGTCCCTTGCTGCATCGGTCAGAACTTTATCAATCGGGTAAGGACTTCTGAATCCGTTGTGATTATTGTCAGAACTTCAGATTGTTTACATAAAGAACGTTACGACATGGCGATATTTCATTATGACAGATGCCGCAGGCGTCCTCGGAACTGCGCTCTGTGACTTCCTACATAAACAACCCTGAAGAGAGATCTCAGGTAACCTTTCCCTTGGGGAGTCTACTACAGAATACCTTCCGTTATAAGCTTATCATGTTTCCCTTGTCGTTATTTTGACGGAATTCGACCTTTGTTCTTGCTTTCCTTTATGCTAAGTTATGAGTCGCATTGAAATGATATTCGTAGTGTAATATAACTGTAATAAAATATAACTGTTTTAATACTATATATATATATATATATATATATATATATATATATATATATATATATATTTATTAATGTGTGTGTATGTATATAAATATATAATCACTATTCTTACTTATTTCCATTCCAGGCACAGTATCTCGCTTCCAGGATTGACGAAATGTCTCGGGTTGACGTTAACGGGTGGTACACTCTGGGTATCACACGCTAATTTCAGTAAGTGCTTTTGCCATGCAAAAGGAAGATGCGTCGACTTTGTCTCTTTCCTTAATTTAATGGCTGATCACACAGCAATAACTAATTCTTGCAATCGCCAGTATTTTCATTAACGGCATTTCTTTTTATAGACAGAAAAGGCTTCATCACGGTCATAGAGTCAAAACAAATCCTCACAATCGTCCATGTTTTCATTCACGATTTGTCTACATTTTCATTCATGAATTGTTCTATACTTTCACTCATAAACCTTCGTCTTTCAGATCGGAAGCTTCATTGCAACGTACGTCGTAGTATTACTCCAGACGGGGACCCAAAGAAACGGCGTCCCAAATCAAAATGCCACTTGTGGAGATGTGGAGGAAACACAAGGATTCAGTGGCGACGCCTTTCAATAAGAAAATATCAGCTCGTTTTGTGGAGGAAAGTTGGTCAATTCAGACTACACAATAAATTAAATATTTCCCGGATAACATGGAGGGTAATACTTCCAATAGGTAACTGGAAAAAGGGTCTGTAGCAAATCAACAAATGTCCATTTCACATACCTTAGAATGCTGGGTAGGCCAATCAACTTACAACTATATGTCATACTTGTTAGCAACATAGGCTATAATGAAGGTAGGTAAATCTGCCTGAACATCGATCTTTCAGGAAATGCTAACAATGCTTCTTGAAAGAATGCAATGAACTATAAAGTATCATGCGTGTAGACATGAAATAATGTATAAAACTTGTTTTTATTGGCATATAGACTAGGCCTATTATCATCAATATTTCAAACAGCAAGAATCACCGTTACAGTCATAGAAGACAATACAAGGCTATAAACATAAAGCATAAATGAATAAATATGACCATTTACTGTAGGATCCTTTACAACAGAAAGGTTAGATTACTAGGCTGGGCTTCTCACCATGACTAAGCAACCTGATGCAGATATAGGGCTAGGCTACAAATGAACAATTACAAATTTATACAAAGATTAGCATAAGGACTGTAATGGGGTCAGCAAAGTAAACAGCGGATTGGAACTTACCGTGGCGCCTTGCCAGGGCCAGAAAATAGTCTTTTGGGTATTAATAATATAACAACTTGCTCAGGCCTAACTAGTAGACTACTCTAAGCTACGTTTTCCCGTTAGGCCTGCAATGTGGCTGAATAGCCTAACAAGCGATCAACAGATCAAAACATGAAATAAGATGCACAGCAACTATAATAATGCCGTAAAGCCTAAATCAGGCTGCTCAAAGATAAGAGCAAAAAATGGTCCCTAGGGCATACCTGAAGGCTATTGTCGTATAGCCTAAGTTAGCAAGAGGTATAAGCTATCCTATGTTAAGGCTATCATACAATAACTGGAACGGATGACTACATCGGACAGGCCCGTCACAACATACTCACCGCTACCCTAGCATTAATGCATTACTGTCTATATGATAATGAGATTAAATGAGTGAGTATAGTGCTAAATCCCGGCGAACGGGTGCTAAGGATCTTCAGCACGACTCTCAGACTGTGACAAGTTCAACAACAGAAATTTTTTGGCGGGATCTGCCTCTCAGCCTTCTCAATCAAAACACATTGTTCGTATGTTACAATAAACCATACAATAAAATAAATGCTTGGCTATAAGGTAGTAAAAGTGGGGCGGACATTTCTATAAGGAAAAATTAAATTGTTAACAATATCAAATATATAATAACCCAATTAATGATGAATATCAATAAATAACAATAATATCAATAATACTTGAGTCTAAGTCATGTTCAAACTCCGAACACGACTCTCAAACGAAACTGACTTGTTTATACAAAACTGATAAACTTAAGAAAATGAGAAATACCTTCTACTGAATACAATAGCAGTTATTCCAATGATAAAATATATATCAATTCCAATTAGCAGCACAGTGGAATCAAAGAAACATAAACATGAAACATTAGACCTTTCATGTGACGTCATCAGACTTCTTACATCAGCAGAACTATTTCTGTTGAGTCGAAAACTCGGCACGTTTATTCATGTCCTCAAATATTCAGGAAACGGGAGATCTTTTGTATTATTACACTTTTGTCTGTTATGTATGTATGCATGGGTGTGTGTATGTATGTATATACACTTTTATCTGTAATTGATTCATAATCATATGTAATTAAAGCCAAACCATTGCTATTAGAAGCATCATTTAAGAAGGCGTAGATATATATGTGTCTTATTACTGGTAATGGTACGTCAACAATACAGTAAATCATCTCATAAATGTATGCTGGCAACTTATCTAAAACATTTTACAAACATGTTGAAAACAAGTCTGCGACCATTAGTGAAGAACGAACCTTTAGGCAAATGTTGGATAATCGTTGGCTATGAAGCACTGAAGATATCACTCAATAGTAAGGGTTCGTGAGCACTATAGTAAAACATGTCATAAACACATGTTGGCAACTTATCGCAAACATTTCAGAAACATATTGAAAATAAATCTTCGACTGTTAGTGAAGAACGAACCATTTGGCAAATGCTGGATAATCGTATGAAGTAATAGGTAGAACTGCCAAGAAGTCGGTGACTTGTATTCGACAAGTTTGTGATGTTTGTGCAATGAGTTGTCGATGTGTTTCATGGCATGTTTTATTGGTGAGTGGACACACCGTTTGTGATCATTTTTATGTTTGCAATATACTGTTCAGGCGGCTGTATGCGATACCTTTGTTGACAGTACATCATAATAACTACATTTCTTTGAGATTTTTTTGTGAATAACAAAAATGACTTCATTTCAGGTGTTCTCCAAAAATGAAAGAAGGTTACATTTCTTTGCTAGAACAACTTTTTTTTCTGTGAAAAACCACTAACAAAAATTTGGAAATAAGATCCCATATATTCATAGTTTTCAAGTTATAATCAAGCCAATTCTCTTTCAAAAAAAACTATTTGAAACTTATAGGGTTACGTTTTTGTCTCCTGCATTTGCTGAGAATATATCTTTTTATTCTCTGTTGATTCTGTTCTACCTGTTGTAGTAAGATAAAATATCTGGCAATTAAGATGGAAATTTTTTCAGTATACTGGCCAAATGAATTTCTGTCGGACATTTTTCCTCTAGTAAACATCACAAACAGCTTCATAATTTTATTCCAATCAAGACCTTTTATAACATTCAAGCCAATAAACAATGTTCTTTCAAAAGAGTTGATAACCCCACAGACAACATATAGGTGTTCTGCAGCATTGATTAAAATTTTACAGTACTTATATTTGTTTAAGGATGATATAAATTTTCTTGATAATTTTATTATGACATTTTAAAAATAAAATGTATAATATATTAAATGATTTTATATATACAGCCATACCTATATGTACTTATATATGATGAATAAATATATATATCTTGTTATATAAATACACACACACATATATTGATTCTGTTCTACCTGTTGTAGTATATAAAATATCTTATGGCTATATATATATATATAAAGTTCAGGATAATTTTCTTTTTTTCAGATATACTTGAAGAATATACCTAATTTTTGCATTATTTAGAGTATAAGTTTCGATAGTTTTTTTTATAAGTAAATAAAACATCAGGACAAAAATGACAGGTTGACATCAAACAATATGGCTGATCGTGAAACCCTTACATCCTTAGGCAGTGAATTTTATTCCAATAAATTCGATAGAATTGTCCCCGTGGTTGCAAGACTGCATTTTGTGCTGCAGCTTACCACTTTGTATTGAAGCATCAAATTTTGCTCAGTTCACAAAAGTTACAGGAGCTGTTGAACAACGTCTTTGAGAAGTAAATTAGGACCAGTCATTATTAATCTCTAAACGATGAAAACATGGAGCAATGGATTTCTCCTAACGACTTGACGGCAGGACATTTTGTAAATTAATTATTATAGTGTTAGATGTTTAATGTACTCTAAAAACATATCTATTAAAACACAGTGATTTACAATATGTTCCTCATTCAAACTGATTTCAATATAGACTGCATACAATATAACACTTGATTAGAGCTTTCAAAAATCTTTCTGCAGCATTGCATTAGGTGAAGAAAAATAACAATGGATTAACTGAAATAAAACAATGGCGTTGACTTTACAACTCCCAACAATTGAGGAAATGGAGTTTAAATTCTACTTCCTAGTGTGCTCCTGACACTGCACTGCAAACAGGAGAAACCTGAGATAAACAAAGAAATTCCGCCCTAGATGTACAAATGACCTATAGACTGGTTATTATGTTTGTTTATTGTTGTTATGAGATATCCAAGAAAAATGGAAAAATCCAAGCTAACAAAGCAAACTGTGGAAGTTTAAACCTCCTAAAATAATAATAATAATAATAATAATAATAATAATAATATTAATAATAATAATAATAATAATAATAATAATAATAATAAAGTATTGAGGTGATAGTGCTATCCAAGGGGACTTGACAAATAATTAGCCTTTATGACATTTTAAAATAAAATGACATAAGGGTACATACTCATTCACCTGCATGCAATGTACAGATATTTATAGGCAAATATATATATAGTATTTTATATATATATATAGTTTATATATAGTTATATATTTATATATACTCTGTACATATATAAATACACACACACACTTTATATATGTATATATATATATATATATATATATATATATATATATATATATATATACATATACACACACACATTGTATATATATATATATATAACATATATATATATATATATATATATATATATATATATATATATGTATATATATATATATATTGTATATATGTATGTGTGTATATATATTGTATATATGTGTGTGTGTGTGTGCGCGTGTGAGAAATACTAGATGGTGATTGATACAATTAATAAACGCTCTTAAATTGTAAATGCAGGTGTATAAAACGTTATGAATTTTTTATTACGAGTATCAGCCATACGTCATGTCTTCTCGAATAATTTTCTAACGACAGAAGATGCCAGTTACTTAATATTTACAACGTCACGCATATTCTCAACAATAAAAGAAAGAAGTGCTGTCCAAGAGAGCAGTTTCTTCTTAAATACAAATGCGAAGTAAGGGCGTTTCTTCCAAATGACAATTGCTTTGTATGACAAGCGGTGGTTGATATATTAGAATCCTTTCGTCAAAGGCGAAGAGAGAGAGAGAGAGAGAGAGAGAGAGCTGATCTACTGACTGCCTGAATTCCTATTCCAGACGCATTCAGTACGTTGATTGACAGTCTGTAGACTATCGCCTAGGTTGGTTTGGGGCGAGTTCAGAGATCCAAAAGAGGCGTCTTATTTACTTTAACACTTTACCATCTCTCAGGGCCGCTATTGTGACGAATCTCGTGCTAGCATAAGGCTTGCTTATTCTTCACCAACCAAATAGAGTTTTTTTTTTCTCTCTCTGAAATCCTTCTCTACTCGGAAGGCGGTGATTCGAAAGATAGTAAATCACTTAGTGGTTGATTGATTGATTACGGGAGAGCAATATGGAAAAGGAGTACCTGGAACAGATTCACTTCCTCCTCTTTGCCCTCCGCCCTCTGGGCGCGTTCCATTACACCTGGAATCCAAATGGAACGCTCGTCTTTTCCATTCCTCATTTCTTGCTGTCATTGCCAACATAATCCTGATTCTCGCAATTGTTGTGATGACTTTCGCTTCATTAGACAGTGACATGATCTTCAATGAAGCTGGTCAGGGAACTTATATCTTATCTATTCTAGTAATGAGTACATGCAGTGCCCTCGCCTATGGCTTGATGACATTCTACAATAAGCATTTGGTGCAACTGTACAGAAGTCTTCAGCAAATCTCTGGTGCCAGCTACTCGTCCAGTACTGTCAAAGCTAAGTGGATCGCGCATCCTGTGTTTATCTACTATCTCCTGATCTTGGTCGTCATAGTTTATGAACTCAGTGTCCTGAAGGAATACTTGAAGATAGTTCTCATGTACATAGCCCTCCTGATTGTCCTTTCCTTTGCGGCAGTCTTTATCGTTTTCCAAGCATCAGCAAAGTACTTGTCCGTAAGAATCTCTAGAAAAGTTGAAACCATCAAAAGGGAATTTTTCATTCTAGATCCAAAACTAGCAACATAGACTCGTGATGAAACTGTCAGATTTAGAGAGAGATTTGTCCATGGTGAGTAAATCCATTTTCATTTTTTTAAACTTTGCCTCTGATAACCTGCAATATTTATCTTTCCTGCAATTTTACCAGGGATGAAAATAAACCGTAGAAAGGTGAAAGTAGATTTTAAGAAGTATGAGAAATCAAAGTCAGGGTCAAAGAGTGTTCTGCACAATAGTGGCCAGTTCCTCTTAGCCCTGCTTTCCAGTTGGGTCAATTGTTTGAGGGAAGAAGCAGGACTCACATTATGGGAAAACGTTGGGAAATACTTCGATTGGGTGAGGCTGCTAGCCCCATGACCTTTTCCACCTTCCACAGTCAGCTAGCCACCACGTACCTAATTAGCTGGTTAAGTTAATAGAGACGAAATGGTAATTTATTAGAGCACGTATGACATATACAGGACTTCTCAGGAGACAAACCAGGGACCTCTCTTTGATAATAACTTTCACTCAAAGAGAATCGTTTATGATCAGTGCATCTACCATGGCCAGGATTCGAACCTGTGCCTTTGTAGGTTTGATAAAGGGATGACTGAATTATCCATCCAGGTATATTATGTTGGCACATATATAAACAAACATGAGTCCTTGCCCTTAGACAGCTTTCGAAATATAGAAAGGTCTCACAAAATAAGTGAAACAAAGTGTCAAGTCCGTTTGTGCACATCGCCCAAAGAACCTCGATTTGTCACATTTATTTGTTGAGTTTTCAGGTGGAATGTGTCATGTCAGATGTGGTCAACTTCATCACACCCTTCATCTCGCTCAACATGGCTTCTGCCAGCATCCTCATAATTACCCACATCTACAAGTTGATAGGTGAAGGTTATCGTAATCAGAAAGACGCTCGAGGTCTTCTGACTGTCTTGGGAAATGTTTTCATCCCTTGCTGTAATGGTCAAAGATTCACCAATCAGGTAAGAGTGCGTCCTCACTGCAATGAAACATGTCCTAAACATGTCGGCAACTTATTGTGCACATATCACAAACATGTTGAATACAAGTCAACAACTTAAGGTAAGGGTGCGTCCACACCATGGTAAAACATGTCAGCAACTTATTGCACGAATATCACAAACATGTTGAATACAAATCAACAAGGGTGCGTCCACACTGTGGTAAAACACGCGGTAATCATGTCACTAACTTATAGGATATACTTCACAAACAAGTTGAATACAAGTCAACGACTTACTGGCAGTTCTAACCATTGTTTCATACGATTATCCAGCAAAGGTTCGTTCTCTACTTCCAGGCGTCTATTTGCTTTCAAGTTGTTTGTGATATGTATGGGATAAGTTACCAACATGTGTCTATGACATGCTTTACTGTAGTGTGGACTTAACGTGAAATCTTGAGAAATTATTAAGGTTTTATCATCAAGATTTTTACAAGTGAAGAGGCACTCCCCAAATGAAAAATATATTGTGAATGTGTAATTTGCACCTCTATATTTATATTGTTTTCATAGAAACAACATCCACCTGTCAAGTTAGGTTTGAGGATTTTTTTCCGGTTTTTAGATTTTGGAAATTAGGAAGACATAAAAGTTTTAAAGTTCTGTGGATTTACTTTGTTATTTGCTGTTATAAAAATTGTTAACTCTTAAATCCAATCTTCAAACTTTATTTGCTTGATATCAAGTTTTGGTGACTTAATTTGTAACATAAGACAAAAATCAGTACTTAGTTTAATGTAAAACCTTCATTATCAAAATAATCAATACTTATAATGGTCAGAAAGTTATATATTTTATTAAAATTATCACAATTATAAAAGCTTCAAAATTTGTACTAGTAAACAAAGCTGAATACAGGTATATGAACATTTAAAAAATTGTTTAATTCAAGCTTATGACTCTAACTTCGAAGATTCCAGTTAAGAAACAATTTTCACTGAACAACCTTCCAATATAACTTCCACGGTATTTCAATATCTTATGAAAGCCAGAGTGATATTCATTATGTCCTAGATGCGTCGATCGTCCTCTAAACTGCGATCTGTGAGACCTTACACATCAAATGCGCAAGAAAAATCTCAGGTAAGAGATTCATTCTGTATTTTCTCTTAGGCAGGAATGCCGTCTGGACTTAACTTTCTGAATCACCTCTTTTATTGTGACCCAAATTTGTTGCTCGTGACAATACCTTGTTGAAAGGATAATTGTCTTTATATTGTAATTCTTATTAGATGAGTTTAGAGTCACATCAGTGGCATCACACAGGCTATTATTTCCCATGATTAATAAAAAAAATCCTGTTGCAGTTATAGTGGATTTATATAAATACTTGAATTGCATTGCAAGAAATTCTTTGCATCATGAAGCTTTAATGTAAAGATACGTGATACATAGGAAAGTTTAGTTATCTATTATTATTATTATTATTATTATTATTATTATTATTATTATTATTATTATTATTATTATTATCTCCTTTCTAGGTTGAGTACCTTGCTTCAAGGATTGACGAAATGTCGCGAATTGACGTCAATGGATGGTATACACTTGGACATCACATGCTAGTTTCAGTATAGTCATTGTGTATTGTGTGTATTATTGTGTTATTATTATTATTATTATTATTATTATTATTATTATTATTATTATAAAGCGACTACAGTCACTTTCTCGTTTTACCTAGAATGGAAAAACTACAAGACTAAGAAGAAGAAAGAAAAGAAGAAAAGAGAGAGAGAGAGAGAGAGAGAGAGAGAGAGAGAGAGACTAGATGATACCATGCAGCAATAAAAAGTGTATTCATCTTCTTTTCTTAAAAGCTGCCATGTTCTCTTTCTCGTTTTATCATGTAAAAGGGGTAGATACTAGATTGGGGAAGCAGGAGGAGATGTGTGTGTGTGTGTGTGAGAGAGAGAGAGAGAGAGAGAGAGAGAGAGAGAGAGAGAGAGAGTTAGATATCGGTATCATACAATTAAAAAGATTATTCATTTTTCTTTGTCAGATCGGAAGTTTCATCGCAACCTACGTGGTGGTGTTACTCCAGGTAGGAACGGCACAAGGTGGAAGCCTGCTCCCAAGTGGTCTGTCTGGTAACGAGACACTGGCCTTATGAAAATTCTTCCTCATCGCGTCGTACGAGTATGCTCGCGTCCAAAATCGTTACCTGCACAGAAGATTGAATTCTTTAATAATCAAAATTTGATTCATTACTTAGCAATTTCTTGCAGATGCAAATACAAACCGTTTCATACACTAACGAAGGCGACCTGGTCCTGTCAATCCTTACGAAATAGGCCTTTCGCCGTTCCTGCTTATCTTATTATGAATCATACAAATAAACTTATGAATATATAAATGAATCAGCAAATATCTCTATCCTTTATATTTTGATATATGTTCTAAGGCTGTTAAAGTAACCTCTGATGTTAATAATAAAATTGTAAATTTGTTTTACATCTAATATACCAAATTAACGTAATTAAATGTCTCAGCTCGTCAACTTTCACGTCTCTCTTATGGTACTTTTAATAAATGAACAATCTTCCTTTACGACTAGATATTAATCTGTTGATCTCTTATAGATCCAGTTTAAAAGGCAGAAACAAATTCTGTTTTATTTTTGTTTAATTTGTTTCGAAAATTTTAACAGAAAGGTTTATTCAAAAACTTTAAGCAAAGTTTGCAGGTTGTGCATTGTTTTCTATATTTTATATTTTATATATATATATATATATATATATATATATATATATATATATATATATATATATATATATATATATATATATATATGTATGTATTATATATGTATGTATGTATATGTATATAATATATATAATAACAGTTTTATATGTTTTGTGTTCTCCAATGATATTTCTGTCTTTTTTCTTTTTGAGAAATAATCATGAAACAGATAAAACGTCTCAAATAAATTATATATATATATATATATATATATATATATATATATATATATATATATATATATATATATCTATACATGAATATATAACTTTTTATCACATACACAATTGTTCTGTGCATCAGTACAATTACTAATAGGACCTCATTCAAACTGGATGGTATCTAGTAGAGATATTTATTCAAAGAATAAATATCTCCACTAGATATATGTATATAAATGAAGCGGAACAATTTGACCTAACTAGGATAGGAAACGAACGAATCTGAATGGCAACAAATTTCTTTAAGACATTTTATCTACATCATGATTATCTATCAAAAGGAAAAGACACCGAAATATCATTAAAGAACACAAAACAAATAAAAAAAAAATCCTACTCAATTTTAGCGAACTACCGTTAGCAGAACCCTGTGTATTGCTACAGTATATAAATTTTATAAGTACTCAGCTCAAGGTCCATACTGACCACATTCTACAGACGTTTTAGGAGCGGCGATAACTCCGTATGAAGATGTCGATTGAATTTGACAACTGATGTTTTATTTGTTCCTATCTTTTTGTTTAAAAGCTCCTGAAAATTGTGAGTCAATGGTATCTCTCAGAACCACTCATGTTTTTCAAGCCATTAACATTTTAACCTTTGGTTTTTCCAGTAATCCAAATGTTGACGCTTAATTGCAGGTACATCTAAGTTTTCATGCTTCATAAAACTTATGCTTTTAATTTGAATGTCGTATAGATTAGCGATACACGTGTCCCCAAGGAAAAGGGATAGATTTAATATAAAATTCTCATAAATTGTCTTTAAGCACGAGCATATTAAATGAGATTTTGATTTATGCAGACGCACTACCAAAATTTTTTTTTATCTCTACGCTTCAGAAATTGGAAAATCAAACTAATTTGAGTACTTTATGAAGATAGCAGCCAGAGCTCAAGTCGGGTAAGATGACAACATTTGGAAAGGAAGGTTGGGAGTTACGGCACATTGTAAAAGTTAAGTATATCTTAGTTTAACCAGACCACTGAGCTGATTAACAGCTCCTCCTGAGGCTGGCCCGAAGGATTAGATTTGTTTACGTGGCTAAGAACCAGTTTGGAGTTTACCTAGCAACAGGACCTACAGCTTATTGTGGAATCGAACCCATTATGGCGAAATGAATTTCTATCACAGAAACAAATTCCTCTTGTTCTTCACTGGCCGCTCCAGAGATTCGAACTTCGACCAACAGGTGGTAGTGAGAACGGAAACCGCTCACCCAGCGAGGAACTTACGGCACATTGTAACTCAGTACATTCTCAGTGCCTTTTACTTACGTTTTGGTAAATTTAAGACAAGTGCACCTCAGAGAAAGACAAACCTCCTATCCAGATATATATATACTGTATATATATATATATATATATATATATATATATATATATATATATATATACATTTATATATATATGTGTATATATATATATATATGTATATATATATATATATATATATATATATATATATATATATATATATATATATATAACTTCAGTAAAATAATCTTATATAAAACTATGTGTACATATTGAAAATCATATACAATTTTAATTTATTGATACAGAATTCCATGCAATAAACGTAGTTTTATCTTCATTTGAATGTAGTAAAGATAAAACACATAAATTAAAAGAAACTTTACAAATGTTAGATATAACCAGTCGTTTAGATGCAACGAAGGCTCATTAATGTCCCGATTTCTTCATATGCGGTAACAAATTGATTAGCTAATCTTAACGTTTCATAAATGAACGGTATGCAATAATTTCCCCTCTTATCAGATAAGGAGGGAACATCGAGTCGAGATCAGAGCTGCTTTTGGTAAAATATATTGACTTAAGGCAAATTAGTCTTACAACTTTTGGTATTCTAAACTTTTACAACTTACGTTTTAGATAACTTTCTTCCTTATCCTAAGGGCGTGAGTCATTAAAACGCTGGCTTTGATAAGATTTGAATTTTATGCTGTACCAGAATTTCTGTGGCGACATAAAGTATGAAGGTCATAAAATATCATTTTGCAAATGTACAGTACATCAAAGCGAATTTACTGCTGGAATTCTGTAAGATATTTTAAAAGGTATTTAGAAACCCATGGTTTTAGTTTTCTTCGTATTTTTGTACTAAGCTTTCCGGAAGTGCAGAATGAAGAATCCGAATTCAGATTCATATTTGGACCAAAAATATTAAACGAGAAATAAAAAAAATAGAAATTGGAGAACAAACATATCTAAGAAATCCCCATCCATTTCCGGAGCGTCTTGTCCCCTCTTCAGTGTGGAGACACTATGTGTATATCTCTTGAACACATTTGCTCTCCAATTTGTGGTTTTTTTAAGTTTCAAAGCTGCACACTGATATCTGTTATCAACAACAAACACGAGGTTCCATCGGCGAGGCACCAACTTCAAGATGAAACGGATCAAAATCATTTCTTTGTAAATGTTTTTGACGTTAGATTTCGACCATAAATAGATACGAAATTATTTTGACAGTTATTATCCAATAATAAAAAAAAATGAGAAGGCTCATTGTCACCTTCAGCCAGTGAACAAAACTCCACTATTCATGCTTAAAGGTATAATAAAATCCAATTACTGTAAAAAGTTTAAGATCATCTGAACAGAAACCTTTTCTGATGTTATTATTACAGATCTGTAGACTTAGGGTATTATTACAACCAGACCTCTTTCAATACATTACGTTATTGGGGCGGGATACATTTTTCAATAAAACTAAATATATTAGATATTTTGGAGATGAATTAAGTTTTCCCTCAAGCCATAATAATACGGATGCATACAACACAAAACGAATTGTGATATTGGAAAAGTGTTTTTCTTATCATTCCCAGTTTACAGAGTAACATCAAGCAGAGGAATCTTGAACTGCGAAGCAGAATGATTTATTATATGGCTTATGCTAAAATAACAATAATAATTTATTATTATTATTATTATTATTATTATTATTATTATTATTATTTACTTTTTCTCCTGAGAATATAAGAAACTGCACGGATTCAATCCTCGAATTTTAAACAAAATTCACCTCGCAAAAACACCTTAATGAACCTTTAATTTACAATAGAGAAAGCATGGAACGGGAGGCAATTTTTTTTGAAGTGGAAATTTTAATGGAAAAATATTGATTTACCAGCAACGCAGATTTTAGAGCGAGAGCAGAGTGCGTATTTTATACGATTCTGAAAATTAGATTATATACCTGATGCCTGAATGACATTCACACTTAACAGGCAAAATACTTCAGGGCAAATTATTTTGAAATATCTTTTAATTAACACTACTTCATTCAACTTTTAATATGAAATAAAAATCTTTTATTTTTTCCGAATTCCTTTATGTCAAATTTTGTTGAAAATTCGTTTCGTTATTTTAAAAATCGCTCACTTTTCAAAGATAATTTATATTAAATTTTTAGCCATGACAATATTCTAAGAAAATAAAGCATTATCTTTGCTCAGAAAATGGTCTAATTTTGATGGTTACCCATCTAATGCCTGATTTCTTCTTCCTACATTATACATGAATTCATTGTTTCCTGAGCAGGAAAATTTCATTGCATTATCAATAACCTTCAATTTGGGAACAGATATTGAAGTTGACAGTATTACACTTCAGCTGTTAATTCCAAGTCTGGACGTGTATCCGGATTATGAACGTTAAAATCAGTGCATGCATGATTCCAGAAAGGAGGCGCTACTTTATTATATAAATATATTTGACGTTAAAAGTATACCTTAGTTTTACCAGACCACTGAGCTGGATTAACGGCCTCCTGAGCTGGCCCGAAAGTTGACGCATTTCTGCGTGGCTAAGAAACCAGTGGTTACTTAGCAACGGGACCTAACAGCTTATTGTAGAATTCCTGAACCACATTATAGCGGAGAAATGAATTTCTATCATCAGAAATAAATTCCTCTCTTCATCAGGCCGGTTGAGACTCGGGCCTAGCGAGTGCTAGTCCACAGCTCTACCGACTTTCCCAACGAAGAGCTCATTTAAATTTCGACCATGAATAGCTACGAAATTATTTTGAATTAGAATTTTGAGGAATAACGCTGTTGATTTTGGTTTGGCATATACTTCGTAATCAACACGGGATCTCTCTCTCTCTCTCTCTCTCTCTCTCTCTCTCTCTCTTACACACAGAGAAGAGACGGAGAGCTATTGAACACCTTTTGTTATTATCTCTAAAAATTCTCTCTTGCTTCTATCAAATTTTCCTCGAGCCTCTTGCAAGTCTCTGTATCTTTTACCAACTCCCGGCATTATGGTACGAAAGAGATGGCGTGTAATTCTTCGTAAGCAATCGTACCTAAATACACGTTCACTGTAAAGGATACTTATGCATATGAAAAGCTCAAGAATTTATGCCATGGCCTCTAGCGCACGTTTAATGCGGTTGACGAGCGAACTGTCGTACACGGCAGCAAAAAAAGATAGAATCACTGAATACTCGTATGAACGAATGAAATTATGAATCGAGTGTGTATAGTAGCCTCGAGAAAGGGACGTGGCAGAGAAGGCGTCCCTCTTAGTAAACTTAGATCCTTCATATGATGTCCAAGAACTGGGACCAGTTTTCTTCCTTTTTCTGTTCATTTTTTTTTTTTTTTGGCAAACTCATTGAGGTTTTATGCATTAATACTATTATAGGACAAATGAAATGAAAAACAGTTGATTGATTGATCTTGACAACTGCCAATATTATTATTGTTATTGCTATGGAATGTTTTATAATTAATACCTTTCAGTTTGGCAAGTTTGAATTGGAAATTTATCCTAACCTTCTTCTTCTTCTTCTTCTTCTTCTTCTTCTTCTTCTTCTTCTTCTTATTATTATTATTATTATTATTATTATTATTATTATTATTATTATTATTATTATTATTATGGCTGATTTTATAACTAGTCCATTTGTGTCGGCAAGTCTGAAATAGGAAACCTATTTTAACCATCTGTCAAAAATAACTGATCGCTTGAATGAGGCACAATTATGCTTAGCAATATCCTGTATGAATTTTTATATAGGTTACAAGTTTTATTTAACCAAAAGCGTTCTAAAATTACGAAATCCCTTGATCAAAATGTCCACTAACGCTAAAAAAAAAAAATCAGTAAAAGCCACGCTGAATAGAGAGTAATTCTATTACGAATAAAACTCCTGGCCCAGAATGCATAAACATTTTTAGTTAATCATTTTAAAACAATCTATGTTTATCTACTTTCATATCGTAAACCGAAGCAGATTTTATTCTGTTCAGGAGATAATAATAATAATAATAATAATAATAATAATAATAATAATAATAATAATAATATTATTATTATTATTATTATTATTATTATTATTATTATTGTTCAGAAGATTAACCCTATGCATATGGAACAAGCCAACGGGGGCTATTGACTTGAAATTCAAGCTTCCAAAGAATATCAAGGTGTTCATTAGTAAGAAGTAAGAGGAAGTAAAGGGAAATACAGAAAGAAGAGATCTCAATTATTAAAAAAGAAAAATAAAATAATAAATTAATAAATGGATAAAAATATATAAAAATTCCAGGAGAATAGTACCAAGGTTGTAACGCATTTCACAAGCGTATCAGCAGCATTTTGTGCTAAATTGTCAATATCGCTCTTACTAACAAGTTGGCATCTCACTAGGCATTTCAGTGAATTAAGTCCGAGTCATTACAAGAAATATTTTTAGGGAAACTGAATTGCTCCATGGACTCGTCAGATATCAAAAGACTGTTACATAGAAAGAGAGAATGTAGAAAAATCCAGTTAGAAATTGTATCACTTTCTTGGGAAGTTGGTATCCATTTTAAGATGCTACGACGTAAATACGATCAAATTATTGATACTGCGTGGTTCTACTGTCAATTCCACAGGGAAGGAAAACCAGATTCCAAAAAGTATTCCTCAACTGGCGACCAAGGATACTTTATCAAACGCAAGAAAGCGGTGATCCCAATGGGAAACAGGTGTTGCTACTTTTCCGTGTCGAAATTACCTTTGCAATAACTGTCTACAGGAAGGAGTACTATATAAACGGGCAAGCAAGATGGCTGATACTGACTTTGAAACAATTCAATATATTAGAATGAATTCGTCTTGCATAAAAAATTATTTCACGCTTCATAAGTTATCTAAAATACTTTGTTTTGTATATTTTAACTTTTATTGAATTGTTAATATAGGTTGTTAGTAAAGTGCATTGTAAGATGAGCGTCTTCTACTTTTCTATAAGTATATTACTTTGTCTTTGTTGTTTCTCCATTCTTTGAAAAAATTTTCTTAAGAATTAGACAAATGTAGAAGAGGTTTACATTCATTTTTATTTATTTAGAGGTTTGTGATTTTGCTCTTTTTAATGTATCTTGTGTAACCATATGTGTCCATAATTTAACGTGATTTTATGCTTTAGTGTATGTATTTAAGTGTGTGTTCTATTATTGTAATTTGAACAGCCTTTAGATTTTTAATGACTAATGTTTAACGTAATTCAGTTTTAGCTGTTCAGTACTTTTATTAATTTATTTGATTTTCATAGAATTCTGATGATGTGATTATGAATCACGAAATGTAGAAAGCAATAAAGGAAGTGTGAATCTCCAGAGTATTCCTGCCTTCACTACAATTTATGTATGTGTGTCAATCTACCAGATTTATTGTGATATATATATATATATATATATATATATATATATATATATATATATATATATATATATATATATATATATATATATAAGAAATATCCATATACGCCTACTAAATTGTTTTAGATTTTACAATCAAATTAACAGTATTTTTGATGACTATAGGCAGAATGTCTTTTGTTCACCAAAACCATTACAAAATTTTTTCGGTGCCAAATACCTGAGGGGTTTTCATTTTTTTAAAGGTTTATTTCGACCTATGGAAAAAAAATTTATTAGTTTTACAAAATGGAAGATAGAAATATATTTTTCATCAAATACAAAATCTGAGCTCTTTGCTCTCAGCTCGAGCCAAGAATTGATACCTAAATCAAGGACCTCAGGTTAACAAAATGCCCAAAAATCCATTAAAATTCTTCCAGCATGAATGAATGGAATCTTATCTCCACAATATCGCTGAACACCTGCCATCAGTATCTAATTTGTAGCTTTTAAAATGACACGTCGAGATGTAAAGGTTACGCGATTAGGACCAGCTGTATAAATAGTGATGTGGACGCAGCGTGTCAACACAGACTCTCGCAGTTCTTCACAAGACGCTCCAGGGTCAACAGATCAGCGCTTTTCCCTCACTCTCGGACCTGTGTTGGTTGATTCCAGGTATCACTTATAGTTCGAGCCTACATATGCTTACTTTTCATGCTCTTTTCTTATTGTTTATGGATAAGCATAGAAGTGACACAGAGTAACTTTCGATGTATAGAGAATATGCGATTAATGAAAATGCTTTCAGTTTGTTTATTAATATAGATGTTATATTATATATATATATATATATATATATATATATATATATATATATATAATATATATATATATATATATATATATTATATATTATATATATTTATGTATATATATATATATATATTGTGTGTGTTTCTTTTGTATGTTATATATATGTGTGTGTTTTGGGTTTAGAGAACCTTCTTAATAACCTATATACTTCTGTCTCACAGATGTGTAATGCATAGAAAAATTATCTGAGAATTTCTTCGCATTGTTTCAGTTTTACAAGAAGAATGATGTCACGACTCTTCCTGAATTTCCTTCCTGTTTGCTGTGAGTAATTGTGTCTTCCTACTTCCTCCTTTTTCTGACGTTTGAAAATAGATTTTTCGTACAAAAATATTTTGCGATCTGTTCTTTTATCATCACATTTTTTTGTTGTCACCACTGGCTGCAAATAGTTCCGAATTTTCTCGTAATGCATTATTTTATAACGTAAAAGACAATGACATTATAAAGATATTATGACCATAAAATAAGTAAAACACGTCAATTACTTGTTCGAAAAATAGTGAAAAAGTAAAAATCTTTAAGATTATGAGAAGTTAGACCTTGACCAAAATCCCGTCATGTCAGCAAAGATTGACATTTGAAGATCCTTCCAGGTCTTGACCTTTTGCTGGGTCCAGGGACGCAAAGCTGAATCTCCTTTGAAATTTGATATTTCGTAAGTAGCAAGATGGTTTCAGTTAAGATTTGTAAGATTTTTAAAGTATCAACCTAATTCTTTACATTGGCTTTCACTGGTCAGCTTTTATTGCAGTGAGAGAAACTCTGTTCGTCAGCCCAAACCGTAATTTTTTTGCAAATGGATTCCTTTGTTTGTTTTTATAAAGAAATCTTCACAAATTTTTCCCTCGGATAACAATCACGTGATTCGTCTTTGGTTTTCAATGCTGACGCCAACTATTTCAATAGAATTCTATAAAATAAAACGGAAAGATTTAACAAAATGTTTACAAGGCGGAGTGTGTCTTAATCATGGATACATCTCCAATATCCGGAACATCTGAATCCGATATTTACGTTCAAAGTTTCTTGTCTTTTGGATGAACTAAATAGAGACATTATCTCGACAGAGCAAAACCACAGCTGAAAGAGAGATGACCAAGCCAGAAACACGAGAGCCTGAGGTGCCACCTTGCCATGCAATTGGCCCCTGGGCTGGAGAAGAGGAATTTGATGAGTTTTGCAATAGCAGCTGTCTTCAAGAGGTGGAACCTTTCTGCCCTTTCTTCATGTGTTATTGTGAATAGGAAGACCGAGGCTTTGGCACAGATGGAATGGGATGCTAAATGCATCCCATTTCACGTTTGGAATTCAGTTGCTGATTTCAGTTGAGACATTAAAGGGAAATTTGTTACACAGAATGATTGTCAAAGATTTCAAAGCTATGATTCTACGTAATTCATTAAGTATAGGTAGACTGCAATATTGAAAATTATAAATGTTTTTCACAGTTGACTGAAATAAAGAAAAGCATTCATTAAAAAGAGTTGTAGAATATTTAGCTATATCCAATCTTGGTAAAGGTAGATAATTTCAATCTTTAATTAGTCATTTACCAGCAAACCAGATACAA
Source organism: Macrobrachium rosenbergii (assembly GCF_040412425.1). Taxonomy (NCBI): domain Eukaryota; kingdom Metazoa; phylum Arthropoda; class Malacostraca; order Decapoda; family Palaemonidae; genus Macrobrachium; species Macrobrachium rosenbergii. Next base: position 51,974,053 of record NC_089795.1, read on the forward strand.
TTTCTGTCATTCTTTTTAGCAACAAACATTCCACCTGAATGAGACCATGCACCAATATTTTCACGTTAAAAATGGATTGACATTTCTCTGCCTTTTTGCTAATTATGTTTACAAATAAGCACATTGTATCCACATCAAAAGTTGTTTTTGCTTGTCGTAACCTGATGCAATTCTTATGCTTGCAAAACAGTTTATGAATTGTATAATGCTACGTACTGTTTATCATATTTTATTTACATGATTTTTCTTTGTCAATAATGATGAAATAACATTATTCAGTCAATAAAGACGAGATGCACCAGCCAATCTCTTGTTTTATTCTGTTTGTATTTATATACTGATTTTATTTGTACAATGGACCTTGCCTCTTTTAGAGAAAAAATGGATTAATGGGATGTTATATTCAATGAAATCTCGTCAAATGAAAGACTAATATATATACAAAATATACAACTCTTTTCTATTTTTGAAGACTGGCAAACTCTCTCCCGCTTTGAATAGGGACAATTCTAGTTTTGTTTGACAGAAAATGCCTCAATTTCTACCAAAGAATAGAATCTAATCTTGAATATAGAGGAAAGAGACCGACAAAAATGTTTACAGAAATATTTTTAATTAATTGGCTGATCATAATTTGTATCGACTTCATACATTTGGATTCTGGATATAACGTTGTTCCGCTTGGCTCCATTTAACTGCGAATAAAACAAGCAAAATTAACTATTTTTCAAAATATCTTTTTATTCATCATTTACTGTTTTATTTTATCATTATTATTATTATTCAGAAGATGAACCTTATTCATTGGAAGAAGCCCATTAGTATTGACTTGAAATTACTTTAATATGATTTTCATTAGACATTAGAATAATGGGAAATACACCAAAAAAGGAGATAGTTATTAGAAAAAAGATAAATTAACAAATAAATAAATATAAATAAATAAATAAAAATTGTAAGTAAAGTTCTTTGATTAAAATACAAGAACTTTATTAGAATAGCAATTAGCTGCTGAAAATCTTCCTTGAATATCTGGAAAAGTTCCAATTGCGCATCCTGAAGGGAGGCAGCTCACCTGAAGAGATTTGAAGAGATAATGGAATCTTTAATGCAAAATACATCAGATTTAATTTTATTTTTTGACAATGATTACACTACAGCACTTGAATATATCGATTGCTAATGGTACTTCAAGAATTGATTGGAAAAACTTCCAGTTGTTTTTGGTATGAGATACAAAAGTGAAGATGCAAACTGATTAAGTCAAGAGAATAGAATCCAGAGGAAAGAAGCTGGTTTGATTTTAATTTGGAGGTCCGATAGATGGCAGCTCCAGCTTGCTGTTTTTACTGCCTGTGGTACTCTGCGTCAACGATCTGGGAGGAAGTAGTAGGTATACGTATTGAATTTTTATTAATGCTATACATTTTCATATGATTTTTTCTATAGTCACTCTTGAACAAATGTGTTATGTCAATTTATACGTTACATAGAAATAAAGACGTTCACTTTTAACACTGAAAATATAGTCTTCGCATTGACTGAGTTTTTGGTCCTTTGTGATAATGGTCTTTTAAGATGAGCAGGATTTTCAGGCCTCACTTTTTTGAGCAGGAGAAAGCCGGCTCTTTTACTCTTATCTACACTAAACAGCATGTTGGAATTTACATCGTAATCTTCACTGAAAAATACAAGTTGAGTTAACAGAAGGAATGGACAATGGCTGACGTAACAATACTAATACATAAGACTAACAAAATAAGTTATAACAGGCAAATTTACGAATATTGAGCTCTGGAAATGTAAGCATTACCCTATTTATTAACTGGGATTTTATCATAGAATATTTTCATGAAGTAGCTTTAACTGTGGTTTCTATATTTATTAATATACATAGTAACTACTTGCAAATAAATTCTGTCAAATGGTTATGAGCTCTAGAACTATTATTTGAGGATTAAAAGGAGCCTCTTTAATCATTTAGCAAGTTTTACTGTGGTTACTATAGTATTAATTACATTAATGACACTAACATTAAAACACACACAGAGTAATTACAGACACACACACACACACTACACAGAGGGAGAGAGAGAGAGAGAGAGAGAGAGAGAGAGAGAGAGAGAGAGAGAGAGAGAGAGAGAAGAGACTTACATTCCAGAAATTATGGCTTATACAGTGGGGGATTCAGAATGAGATAATACCTGGCACATGATTTATACATGTTTTGAGGTTTATAGTTCGCATAAATTGTCAGCAAGAGTGTGATTTGAACATCGAATTCCTCCATTTCCTCCGAATTCCGATTTCGGCAGTGGGTCCTTTGTGTTCCCAAGAGCAAAGCCTCATTTTACGGATTTTATCTCTTACTTAACTTAAAGGCAAGTATATCACTTCATTCACACTTTGCTATTCAACGATTCAGATTATTTGTTTATTGCATTCTCTTGGTATGAATGTAGTTTCATCTCTGATAATTGAGTGATTCCATCTTTTACCCTCCGTGGTATGAACTCTCACCCATGATTCAGTGTTTTCCTGGGCTAATGCTTTGTGTTTGTGCCTTAGTTTAGCTCTAGAGTTCCCTTACTTCCTCCTGGTTAATTTAGGTGAGTGGTGAATGGTGAACATTTTTCCATTTACAGCTCCATTTCCTGTAGGTACAAAATCATTTGATGTTAAAGGACCCATACTTTCTCAGCCTCAGCCGCTGGAATTGCTCAAAATGCTTTAGAAGGGTGCATGAAAGCCCACATTTTTTCCACTGAAAACAAGAAGGCAATCTTCCTAATCTTAGTATGGTAAAAGATCTTAGTCTGTGAAATGCCTTAACCACTTACTAAGGATTATGGAATTTATTCCTTAAGTCCAGTTTTACACTTCCATTCCTTTTCCTTCAGAGACAGACGAGGCCCTTATCAGTAATAAACCTCATCATATTTAGAACTTCATAGATTGATTACAGCATCTGCCAGACAAAGGACATTTTGTTACCAAATTTTAATAAAAGAAAGTCCCGGTACCATTATATAATGAAAGTCAATTTGAGAAGCATTTGTAAGCATCTATAAGTTCACTGCTCGAGTCAAGATTGAAACGGATAGATTGTGAAGGACCTAAGAGACCGCCTCGCATCCATTAGACAGTGAGCTTGAGCAGATCCTGTTTTCTCTTTGGAACTTGATTTGGGAATTTATAGTCAGTTCCTGTTGCATTACACTGTTTTGCATAAGAGGCCAACAAAATTTTAATTGTAAGTTATCTTTCGTCACAACTAACATAAGCTTAGAAATATAATTAATATATTTTTTGTAATCAAACAAGAGATTGTGTTGCATTCAGTCTTTATTAATTAATAATAAATATTTTATTACCTAAAAAAAATCCAAAAGAATACAATAATTATCCACTGAAAAAAATGATATGCATCGTTTCTCAAACATTGAAAATCATTTTATGACAGGTTCCTAAATTCACTAATTTTATATTATTGTGCCCATATAGAATTAATTACAAGTTAAAAACATAGCATTTCAATCTATTTAACAAATAGAAATTTTTCAAAAAAATTTGCTCATTTAGAATTACATTCAAAATAAAAACAGTCTTCAACCTCTTGACACGAGAATAACTTCATAAGGTCTGATTGGATGAAGTGGTCAGTTGCCAAAAATCTCTGATCCTTTTTGAAGTTTATGTTGCAACTGCAAGAGTGAAATCCGAAGCAGACGTTCTAGTAATAGTAACACCTGCAATAGTGGACGGGGCAGTACGGAGGAATATGAAAGCAATTATAGTTGCACCAATCAAACATTCAACATCCGGGTCATGTACCAGATGCCAACGGCCCAGCAGTAACCACGTCATAAGTAAAATGGTACCTGTCAAAGGAACAACATCTTTAGGGACACCTTTACATACGAGTTGTTTTTCCTTGGCATCTTTGGAAGTACTGAGATCAACTGTTAGTGATTACCAGACCTCAAACCTTTGCACCTTCAATTTGTTTATGAAAGTGGTTGTATAAAAACTTATGGTAATTTCATTGTAATATTTTTTTAAAGCAACTCCATATGAAAGTGACTTTTCACTTACCTGTTTTCCTGAGGGGCATTCTCCTCAACGGCACTCTTCAAAGGAGCGTCAACTTCGCGTCCGTGGGCCCAGCAAATGCCCAACACCTGTCAGGTATGAAAAGTGAATTAAACACCTGTCAGGTAAGAGTGGCGAAAATTTGCTCAGAAATGTTGTCAGGTGCCAATTATGCCCTAATGGATATATGACAGAGAAAAATCTTTTGCAGTGTACTTTGGAAACATAATTCTATGACAGAAATACCCACAGCGACCAGAAAGACCTTGACGAAGATTCTCAACATCTTTCCACCTGAAGCAACTGAAAAGTAAATGGAAGTTTAGTTTAATAATACACCAGAGAACAGAATAGAAATGGGTTACAGAGAGGGGTTACAGTTATACGTATAAACTTTGATATATTAGCCTATATACCTAACACCAATACATAAACTCCTTCCCAAATGTGAATGTATTTTTTTTACTGTGATCTAACAGAGTTCTATGAAGTTTTAAAGGCCCATGGGTTCACTATTTGCACGAAAAAACAATAATTTTTCATTGAGAAAACTACTAAGAAATATTTGTCCAGATGTGATACCTAAACGCCGCAAGAGTCAGAGAGCAGAAAAGGTGCTAGGTTGACTTCCTGTGGGAGACCGTCTGTATCTGCTGCCTAAAAAGTTCCTATTTGTACTGGCTGACGCAGTTTTAAAGCGCGATTCATTCCCACAGTTCTTATCATTTTATTTTGCTTACATATCCCTTTTAATGTCCCATCATGAACGATTATTTTGATACGTAATCTTAAATATTCAGCCATTAAAATCTAATTGCTCCTCATAAAGATATTGCTTGGAATATGTTAGTGACATTTAGGATCGCGTTTAGAGTATAGTTTTATGAATGTCAGAAAATTCTCTCCGAAGTCTTTTAACCATTTGTGTGTGTGTGTGTGGTAAATATATGGATTTCCTTTATAATTACCTCTAAAGAGATTTTTCATCCGGCTTTCATTTTTATTCTGAAGATCGCCTAAAATAAAAATCTACTTTGTACCTCAAAGTAGTTGGTAAATCTTCCAGGGATAGCTTCATACGTTTCCAATATTCGTAAGAGATAAAATAAACTGCAACTTTTCTATGTTTTAAGGAACTTCTATATTTAAGTAAAGGCTGAAGATACTTTCTGGGACAATAATATGGACGATTTAACCTAATTTTAATTCTACACACAGCCAGAATATTGCTGTGACGCGAGTTTTCTCGCTTCGAAATGGATGTATTTTCATCAACCTTTCTGGAATGTTTGAATTTCTGAATACTGTGAAAACCTATAGTGTTATTTGTCTAGAAATTGGGCAATGCTGATTTCACGACAATTTATTCTAAGATTAAAACCCTGACATTCTTGTTTATGTTACTCTCTGGTCGTAATATATTTTCTAAGATATTCTACTATCTCCCTTTTACACATATAGGTTGGACATACTACATTTCCCATTATATTTAGCATAACTCATGTCTTACGACCTTGTGTACTACATGCAAAAGATTTTCAAACATACAGTCATTCTCTCTCTCTCTCTCTCTCTCTCTCTCTCTCTCTCATCTCTCTATTGTGTGTGTGTTGTTTTGTTTATATGCGTGGCAGGACATTAACCAATAATGCTTTGAGATTTAAGTCCAAATACTGTCGAATTTCACACCTGTGGAATGATGTCACTGTCACGTGTCATGGCGGCTGTATACGAAAATGTGTAAGACCTGAAATCATTTTCTGATCAGGAAAATATCATTAAGATACTACAGTGGATACTTCGTAAGCAGCATTTTCACAGAAGGCAAAGGCCCTTAATTGAGTGAATGTTCCGGATGCAAACTACGATTAGGAGACCATGTTAGAATCGCATGTCTATAAGCCAGTATTATTATTATTATTATTATTATTATTATTATTATTATTATTATTATTATTATTATTATTATTATTATTATTATTATTATAAAAATACTTACATTAAGCTAAGTCTTAAAATGGAGAAAAAACCACAGTTATATATGGAATAAGTCTTAAAATTGAAAAATACAACTGTAGATATTTGTTTTCAAATTTACTTATCCAAACATAATTCTGGATTGGTTTCTCCATTATTATTATTATTATTATTATTATTATTATTATTATTATTATTATTATTATTATTATTATTATTATTATTATTATTTTTATTATTATTATTATTATTATTATTATTATTATTATTATTATTATTAATGCTTGAAATAAACCTATTTTCGACCAGTGGTAAATGACTTCTGTGATTGTAGACAGTGCGCCA
>NC_089795.1:51985466-52002966 GCF_040412425.1 Macrobrachium rosenbergii
CAAATATCTTCATGTTGAGTGTTTTAGGTACTTCGTGATAAAAGTCTTTCCCTGCTGACTTTATTTGGTTTTTATTGAAGAAAGCACGTTCTGTTCTATCTAAGAAAGCACGTTCTGTTCTATCTTACCCCCAATGAAAGTAGCATCCGTTGCATGTTGAAATGTCTGCAGGAGAAGGATTCATACAGAATAACTACTAGCAAACAAAACTAACCTTTCAGTATAGGTTATACTGAGCTGGAAATGTGACATTGTGGTCTAGAGCAGATTTGTATAGATGATACTGCCGATGAGCATAGAAAGTATATTAATTAAACAATAGGAACCTGTGTAATCCTTCAGCTGTGTGATCTTTACTCAGCATTGACGCAACGAGAGATAGAGAGAGAGAGGGGAGGGGACTGAATTAATTTTGTAGCTAAAAAGACGTTCCTTTACAATTGAACCTCTCCAAACATGTTTTGCCATATTTGTTTTTATTTTGTGGTGATAATGTTTTTGCTAGATTCCATAGTAGAGTTTCACTGGCACCCTGTCCATCATACGATACAGGAAGTGATGATATATATATATATATATATATATATATATATATATATATATATATATATATATATATATATATATATATATATATATATATATATATATATATATATATATATATATATATATATATATATATATATGGTTGATTAAGCAAACAATAATTACTACTGATCCTATCTACCTCGTCTTGCCCATATCACCTTTTCTTGTGTTTCCTTTTCATTGTTGTTTCCGGAAACTGTTTCATTGCTGGTGATTTTGCTCACCTGTGAAAATATGTACAATTACGTACCCTCGGGCTAATCTATTCATATAACAATGTATTATTATTATTATTATTATTATTATTATTATTATTATTATTATTATTATTATTATTATTCAGAAGATGAATCCTATTCATATGGAACAAGCCCACGGGGACCATTGACTTGAAATTCAAGCTTCCAAAGAATATGGTGTTCGTTAGGAAGAAGTAAGAGGAGGTAAAAGTAGATACAGAAAGAAGAGATCTCACCTATTTAAAAAAAAAAAAAAAATTGACAAATGAATTAAATCAAATACGCTCAAAGTAGTAGAAACTAGGAACTTTGATGTACAGGAAGCACGAGTTTGCAAGAAATATAGTGCTGAACGGTGCAGTACTGTATGTCTTGTTGCATGACGAAACGGTGATGAGTCCTTTTTGGTTGGTATTGGCTGTGGCTAATAATATGGAAGTATTGAGATTGATATGTACAGATATTTGCCATGAACTCTGAGAGAGAGAGAGAGAGAGAGAGAGAGAGAGAGAGAGAGAGAGAGAGAGAGAGAGAGAGAGAGAGAGAGAGATTGAATGAAGTTTATAGCTAAAAATCGTTCAGCTACAATTGAACCTCTCAAAGTAAACAGAGGAGCGTTCGTCTGGTGAAAGTTAAAATGGAGAGAGAGAGAGAGAGAGAGAGGACTGAATTAAGTTTGTAGCTAAAGAACGTTCAGCTACAATTGAACCTCTCAAATTAAACAGAGGAGCGTTCGTCTGGTGAAAATTAAAATGGAGAGAGAGAGAGAGAGAGAGAGAGAGAGAGAGAGAGAGAGAGAGAGAGAGAGAGAGAGAGAGAGAGAGAGGATTGAATGAAGTTTATAGCTAAAAATCGTTCAGCTACAATTGAACCTCTCAAAGTAAACAGAGGAGCGTTCGTCTGGTGAAAGTTAAAATGGAGAGAGAGAGAGAGAGAGAGGACTGAATTAAGTTTGTAGCTAAAGAACGTTCAGCTACAATTGAACCTCTCAAATTAAACAGAGGAGCGTTCGTCTGGTGAAAATTAAAATGGAGAGAGAGAGAGAGAGAGAGAGAGAGAGAGAGAGAGAGAGAGAGAGAGAGAGAGAGAGAGGATTGAATGAAGTTTATAGCTAAAAATCGTTCAGCTACAATTGAACCTCTCAAAGTAAACAGAGGAGCGTTCGTCTGGTGAAAGTTAAAATGGAGAGAGAGAGAGAGAGAGAGAGGACTGAATTAAGTTTGTAGCTAAAGAAAGTTCAGCTACAATTGAACCTCTCAAATTAAACAGAGGAGCGTTCGTCTGGTGAAAATGGAGAAATGAGAGAGAGAGAGAGAGAGAGAGAGAGAGAGAGAGAGAGAGAGAGAGAGAGAGAGATTGAATGAAGTTTATAGCTAAAAATCGTTCAGCTACAATTGAACCTCTCCAAATTAAACAGAGGAGCGTTCGTCTGGTGAAAGTTAAAATGAGAGAGAGAGAGAGAGAGAGAGAGAGAGAGAGAGAGAGGACTGAATTAAGTTTGTAGCTAAAGAACGTTCAGCTACAATTGAACCTCTCAAATTAAACAGAGGAGCGTTCGTCTGGTGAAAATTAAAATGGAGAGAGAGAGAGAGAGAGAGAGAGAGAGAGAGAGAGAGAGAGAGAGAGAGAGAGAGAGAGAGAGAGAATGCGTTTGACTGCAGATGGTTGAAGAGGAAATTGATTCTTACAAGAATTTGGAAGCAAGTGTAAGGAATGATGCTAAGATTGGAAAGAATGTAAGTCAAAAGATTATCACAAAAAGAAGGCAGCGAGGTGTGTGCAGAATTATTTAACAGAGAATTCCCTTGTTGCAAATAGTAACTGTAGAGTTATTTCATCAAAATTTTGTTATACAAAATGATACCAAGCAGGCTGTTACCGCAGAGTTATTGATCAGATTTGATTAATTATCGCCTCGACCACGAAGTCAGGAATCTACACAGTAGTGGTGGATAAAAATGGTGCGTTCAGAGGGGTTGGCATAAGGGGGACTATTTACGCCCTCCACTGTGTACTCTTGCTCTGTTACTGAAATAGTTTCAAACATTATATGCCCCCCACCCCACCACTCCACCAACAAGCTATAACATTACGTGTCATGTAGAAATGGCAGACTGGTAATTTCCTTTTATACAAAGAGATCCAGACAATTTTAGAATGGAATAAAACAGCTGATACTTTTGGCAGTTTTTTATTTCATGTTCCAGAAAATTTCAGTGAGCTAACGTTGTACTTCAGTGACGATACCTTAAAATTAATTTTCCTATCATTGTAATATCATTCTTTCCAGGGTATATTAGTTCATACATCAAACTGCATTCTTGATAAAACCAAATCATGCGTTCACATTATCAATAAATGTCATTTATTATCAGGAAAAAAGCACAACAAAATGATTAAGAAAAAAGATGGAAAGTTGAATAATTATCCTAATTCACTCACAACCAAATACCTTTCTTAACTACTACTGTGACCAAAATATTAATACCAGTTATCACTAATCAAAAACAAGAATGATTTAAGTCACACTATAAAGCTATTTAGCAAAGCGATACCGTTAGTCTTCCGCTCTCTGATGAATACATAATTGGTACTGCAGTTACAGGAAAGGATCAAGCCATTGGTTAATTGATGACCCTGGTTACCAATGCTCATCAGGTCAACATTGAACCCTTTTTTTCAACTTTAGTTCCTCCTTACATGTATTTGCACACAGTTTATATCCTCTTTGCTCCTCTGCAAACGCACATTTACGGATACACACACACATACACGTATACTATACACATACACATATGATGATGAAGCAATGTAAATAATCTGATAAGTTTTACAACCCAAATTCGGATCGTTCTTACATCCCCTTTTCACACACACACACACACACACACACACACACACACACACAGAGAGAGAGAGAGAGAGAGAGAGAGAGAGAGAGAGAGAGAGAGAGAGAGAGAGAGAGAGAGAGAGAGAGAGAGAGGCACGCACTTAGGCACCTTTTGAAATGACCTGTCACCAGTCCAAGATTGTGTTTGGGTTAACCTGCATATGTGTCCAAGTGTTTTAAAAACACTCAGTCCGTGATTATTTTTGATCGAGTTTCTTTTTAACTATAATTTATGTTTATTCGTTTAGAGTTACTTCATTTACTTTTTATTTAGATTCAGAGAGTTGTGTGTGTTAACAGATAATTAAATGTTTTAAACGTCTTTCTCATGTTGAAAGAATATGATGACCATATAGATATATAATGTATATATAAATGAATATATATGTATATATATTATTTATATAGATATATCTATATATATGACTTTGAAAAAATAAATTGATGGCTATATTTTCAGTGTAATAAATAAAACACTGTCCAATAATTGACTTACAATGCTATACAGTGATGAGTTGGGAAGAATATAAATCCATTGACGACTATAAAAACCAATAAATTACTGAGGAGATAGTGTCACGTTAATGACAGCAAAACTAAGGGAGTGGGAATATTTCGCATGAGTGTCCTCCACATCCATCTTTTCCAACTCCACTGACACTAAGGAAAGAGTGAAAGAGTCACACCGTAGCAACAGGGACCGACCTGGGGAGTAGGGTGCTAGCTTGCTATGGACCATGTCCATTGTCCGGCATAATCAGTCAGTCAGTGTTCCTTCAGAGGCTGAGTCGGGTGGACGTCTCTTCGCTCCTCTCTCCGTGGAATTCTGCTCGCGGCGGGAAGTTGCCGCTCTGTCCAGGACGTCTGTGGCTTTCCAGGTTTCCAGAGAGATTTTACTAAGTTTTGATTCGTCGAAGGCGTTCCTCGGGCATCGTTTCATCATGTGAAACCGTGAGTTGCAACGTTGTTCATTAGGAAACTCTTAATGACAGTCTACGGGTGGGGGGAGGGAAGGAAACACAAGATAGAGAGAGAGAAAGAAAGACAGAAAGCGAGGAACACGAGAGAAAAACCTATTTTTGAACGACCTCCACTACATTCACTTGTTCGTAACTTCTCCACATTCATTGCTACATTCCGTTACAAATCCAGCAGTTACTGTCGAACATACTGCATTACGGCCACCACCAGCCTATTATGTGTTTGACGTCGTTGAGGTGGTACTATTAAAGCCTTTACTAAAAGCTATAGAATTTAGAAAAATGTCGTTACGTTTATCAAAATATTTTCAAATGCTAATTCGTCGCAGAAATCCATCCTAAATTTAAGGACAGAACGCAAAATAGAAAATTAATTCGTTTGGACTAGACCGTTAACCACCAAGTACTTTGTGGTGGCCTGACGGGTCGGTGGATGTCAAAGTTACGGCATGAATTGCAAGTGTTCCAGTAACACTATATTAACACCACCAAATCCGTATTTTTCATTTCCCTACGTTCCTGCCATTAGTAACTAATTACTTATTAATTAACCAATTACAAATTACTTACATTCAATAATAACTAATGATTACCCCCAATAACGTCGAATGAATAGCATTTCAAAATTGGTAAAAATCTTTTGGATGTACTAAACTGATTATAGGCTTGCAGAAGGATATTTATCTTCCATAGGTTGGAGGTTTTCCAGTAAGATTTATTTAGCAAAACCGAATCCTTATATTCCCTTCATAACATTCCCTGACATTATTAATCAACTGATAATAATTGATTATAACATGATAATTGTTTACATTATAATTGACGCCTAATATCGTTAGATAAGGAAGGCATTTTATTTTCTCAAGTCTTTGATATTCCAACTGAATGGTAAGGGAAGAGGTTCGAATCTCGTCCTTAAGGGCCCCATAGACGATACGATCGCCGGATCAGGTCAGCTGAACCGGAAGTAAACCTCACTGTCAATGGGCGGAGTCCGTCGGCCTCTCCGACCAGCTCGCAACCTGCCGTTACCAGGCTCGTGGCTTCCGTTTCAGTCCAGGTGTCCCTAAACCACTTCTATGGCGCGATCTCAAGATTCACTTCAGTTTCAAGTAGACGCTGAAAGGGAATCGTGGCAGCTACGTCGGCAGATGTGTCTGGGATTGTATTGAACGTTGTAGGAAAGCGACACATATATAAATATATATATATATATATATATATATATATATATATATATATATATATATATATATAGATAGATAGATAGATATATATAAATATATATATATAGATATGTATTATATATATATATGTATATATATACACACATATATATATATATATATATAATATATATATATATATATATATATATATATATATATATATATATATATATATATATATATATATATATATTTTTGTTAGCTTTCGAATCTAGAAAAATCTAATTTTACTATCATGAATTGATACGCATAGACACACTTTTTCCCCTCACTGAAACGACTTGGCTAATTTTTCTCAATGATTCTTAAAGAACAATATCCACCTAACTAGATTCTAGGAAACTTCCACGCCTGGTTACTTAAGATTTGAACAACGTTGTGTTTTTGAAATACAAAACTGAAAACACTGACCCGTTATTAAGTAATAAAAAAAATAGTCATTAATGTGTGATCGAAAACGGAAATAAACTATGGACCTTTTATGTCACGAATGAATATCTGATATACTTTCAGATAGAGCTTTTCACAAATATTAATATTGGGAAATTTAAAATTATACATATTATTCCTATCAGAATTACTGCTGATGTTTTGAACAACAGACTGTAGAAGAAGGATGAGAAATGAGATGTGGGATATTATTATTATTATTATTATATTATTATTATTATTATTATTATTGTTGTTGTTGTTGTTGTTGTTGTTGTTGTGGTAGTAGTTAAAAAGTTAAGTATACCTTAGTTTAACCAGACCACTGAGCTGATTAACAGCTCTCCTAGGGCTGGCCCGAAGGATTAGACCTATTTTACGTGGTTAAGAACCAATTGGTTACCTACAGCTTATTGTGGAATCCGAACCACATTATACCGAGAAATGAATTTCTATCACCAGAAATAAATAATTCTTCAAATTCTTCATTGGCCGGCCGGAGACTCGAACTCGGGTCTAGCAGAGTGCTAGCCGAGAACTCTACCGATTCTGCCAACGAGGAACTAGTAGTAGTAGTAGTAGTAGTAGTAGTAGTAGTAGTAGTAGTAGTAGTAGTAGTAGTAGTAGTAGTAGTAGTAACTTGATATGCGTTTCCCATTAAGACTCGACCATTCACAACTTTTTAATATGGTCATTTATTGTTTATAATTATTGTTGTACATGCTCATCCCTGGGTTACCTTAATTTAGGCGTGAGAAAAGAATGATTATAATGATTCTAATCCAGTTTTAGTACGTCGATAAAGTTGAGGTTGTAAGGTAGAAAGAGAGAGAGAGAGAGAGAGAGAGAGAGAGAGAGATTTACCAATCATTTTTCATGAATATCTGTTTATGTGCATGCAGATGGGAGGTATATATATATATATATATATATATATATATATATATATATATATATATATATATATATATATATATATATATATATATATATAGGCTGTATAAATAGCCTATATATACATATATATACACGTATATAATATATATACTGTACTGTATATATGTATATATATGTAAACGCTTACATAATATCTCTCTCTCTCTCTCTCTCTCTCTCTCTCTCTCTCTCTCTCTCTCTCTCTCTCTCTCTCTCTCTCTCTCTCTCCCCACACTCAGTGCTTTTAAAGAATTTATGTCATTTTAATTAGGGCGCATAAAGTCAAAATAATTCATGTTATTTTATTAGAGCTTAAGCTGAATTATTTTTAATTGGATGTCAGGGCAGTGGGTCATCTCTAGCGTCCAAGTGTCATGAAATCAGACTCGGGATTATGATTTTTAATGCCAAAAATTTTATGGCACTTTCATTTGCATTTTTATTTCTGACGATCCCAGGAAATTGGTATGTGTGTGCTTGTGTGTGTGTGTGTGTGTGAGAGAGAGAGAGAGAGAGAGAGAGAGAGAGAGAGAGAGAGAGAGAGAGAGAGAGAGAGAGAGAGAGTATTTATTTTGACGGTGTCAGGAATTTTGTTTATGAGAGGGAGAGTTTATTTCTGACGATGTCAGAAAATTGATTGGTATGTGAGAGAGAGAGAGAGAGAGAGAGAGAGAGAGAGAGAGAGAGAGAGAGAGAGAGAGAGAGAGAGAGAGTATTTCTAATAATATAAAGAAATTGGTATGAGAGAGAGAGAGAGAGAGAGAGAGAGAGAGTGTGTATTTCTGACGATGTCAGGGAGTTGGTATGTGAGGGAGAGAGAGAATGATTTCTTAAATTCAACATTGAGAAATTACTGCTGATAAGGGCTAAGGAGAGAGTTAATGTGCGTGTGAAATAAATGTTTTGTATGATAAGTAATTTGCACAATCAAGAATCCCTGGTAAACATATATTACTATAAAAAGAAACACTGAAATCTTCTTCTCCTAAAATAAAATCGTACTTAAGGACTGTCTTTTCAGACTTATAGCTCTCTCTCTCTCTCTCTCTCTCTCTCTCTCTCTCTCTCTCTCTCTCTCTTTGTCGTCCATAATTACTACTGTCATCTGTTGATCTATATAACAAATTTTTCCAAAATTTGCTTTTATCTGGTATGTGAAGTCTCCCATCCCCCTACCCTTCCCATCCCCTCCCCTCCCCTACCAACAGACCTACCCCACACCCACCCCACCCACCCAGCAGTATCGTCAACAGAAAATGCAATATGATATTTATCTCATTAACTAGAACTTGTCAACAGGACAAAGGTTATAGACCCAAACTCTATAAAATGACTGTGGATCATTCTGGCTGGTTTTTAGAATCAAGTAATAGGATTTTTTCTTTGTTCAATACATGTGACTTACATAAAACGAAGAAGTATAGGAGAATATTCCATAGTACGAAAGGTGTTTGGGAAAATCATTGCTGTTGGGATATTATACGTGAATGAAACTAATAAGAACGTCATTTGCACATAGATGATAAAAACGGATAAAGTCGAACCACGTGACAAGATTTTGCCAAATTGTTGAACTTCCGGAGCTGAAAGTGTAAAAATCATTGCAACATTATATATATATATATATATATATATATATATATATATATATATATATATATATACATATACTGTTCTTTGTCCTTCGCTGGTTCGAGCTCACGAGACGAGACGACGAACTTATTATCAACTAAAAATTCCCCTTCGGTAACATATATGAAAATATATTATTTCCGAGGTAGAGTGAATTGGATATTAACCCTTTCACTGCGATGAACGACTATTGCCATCTGTTGGAAGTTTTAAGAAATACGGGCCTACAGTACTTACCGGAAACATCTTCCACATCACCTGCAGAATTTGGTAGGTTACTGGGTTTTCATGATATTATGTAAAGTTGATTCATGATATGTAAATTTTCTATATATAAATATATCTATATTTATTCAAATATATTCTGTACATATACACATGCATGTATATAAATATATAACATATATATATATATATATATATATATATATATATATATATATATATATATATATATATATATATATATATATATATATATATATAGGTATCACTTTTTGTCTGTTATAGACCAAGTCATTATTGCATTCCTTGACTTTAATGAACTTAGCTTTTTGATGGGCAATGAACAGAGGGAAGTTGTTTTTACATTTTGTTATATCCTTATCCTTGAACGTACAATGAAAGATATTAACTATACAGAATGGATATTTACATATGAAACTAAACACAAGCAGTACATGGATTCCTTTGTGTAAATAACATCATTGTTCCTCCGGCAAACATAAGTGAGTCTAATTTCCTTTCCGTCAGATTGAGGCTGGCTCCTACTGCCTCGTGCCAGCTCGTGTAAGAACTGCAAGTCTTTTTCTGTAGTCTTTTGTTTGCTTTTCCATGTGTTCCGTCCTCATCTCGAGGTTCTTGAAGTCGCGGAGCAACGTTTCGTTCTTTTCCTGCAGATTTCGCAGCTCATCTTCCAAAAGAAGATTCCTCTCGTCCATGCTGCTGGCCAGCCTCGCCATCTCTTCCAGCCGGTGGTCTTTCGCTTGCAGTAAATTATCCTGCTGACTAAGCTTCATTTTTTCTCTTGTAGCTGACATTGGAGGAAGCCATTTTCTTTCGACAGCTTTCCAACTTGCTCTTGCATTTCTCGAACGTTTAACTGGAGGTTTTCCTTCTCAGTCGTACAGTGGTTGAGTTCGTTTCCTAGTCCTCTGATTCCTTCAGTCGTCTGCATCCTCTTTCTCCCATCTCACGCAGTTCCGTGTCCAGCTGACTTGGTACTTCCTCTTGTTGACGAAGTTGACAATTGCTTTGCCAACTGAGCAGTCAGGCTCATTACTTTGTTGTTCGGGTATCACTTAGCTACTGGACAGCGGCACCGTTCTGAGTCAGTCGCTTATTTTCTGCTTTCATCCTCGTTATCTCGTCTCCCAGCATATTTATGCACATTTTCCTGAGCCGGCATCTCCTTCTGCGTCAGCTGCCTTTCGTTCTCAAGCAAAAGGATCTTGTCCTCCAAGATTCTGCTGTTCCCTCTTCTGCGTGTTAAACCGTCCTGTGTACGACTGTTTATCCTTCCTGTCTGTTTTCAGTTCCTTTCTGTGCATCTCCTCCTTTTCTTTTTCCGTTTTATTTTCTTGAAGAGTAGTTTTCAGATCATGAACTCTTTTGGTTAAGTTGACATTCGCCAGTATCAGATTCTTCCTCTCTTCTCTTTCGAGACGAACTTCTCCCCAAATGCTTCAGTTTTCCATTGTAATCATCATCTTCGATTTTCTGCTTCTAATGTTGTCCAGTATGTTGCCTGTTACAGCGTTAGCCAATCCAAAAACAGCAAGCAGAAGCAAATTCTGATTCCAGAGGCGGCTTCAGACCTGGGTCCATTTTGCCGGACAACAGCACACCAAAAACTGCTACTAGGCGGGAGGCAAGGCAAAAGAAGTTGTAGACCCATTTCGGAGTCTGTAACGACAGAACCGACTCTTCAGCTTATATTCACCTCCCTCTCACATTTTTCTTTCTGTGTTTTTCAGAATTTCACAAATTTTCTCTAGAAAAATCTAAAATTTTTCCAATTTATGCATCACTAAATCCGTAAAAAAATATCAAATAACCTTGGAGACTCGTCGTTATGGATTTCACATCATTAAACATAACTCTTAATCCCGACCATCTTTATCACTTGTATACCATCAGAATGACTCTTACTGGCTGCTCTAGGAGCAAGATCCCGTGCCGGAACAAGGCCAACTTATTTTCAAACAACATGTACACACCACACACTTGTCTCAGACCCACTATTGTACCAAACGTTTTCTCTCTCTCTCTCTCTCTCTCTCTCTCTCTCTCTCTCTCTCTCTCTCTCTCTCTCTCTCTCAATGATTGCGTAAAATGTTTGGGACGTGTATATGTATATATAATATATATATATATATATGTATGAATGTATGTATATGTACATATATACATATATATTATAAATATGTATATATATATATTATATATATATATATTTATATATATATATATATATATATATATATATATATATATATATATATATATCACTAAGAAATCGAGGAAAATTATTTGCTTCTGATTCAGAATGATATAGATGATTCTGACCTAGTGGAAAGTGAGGATGATGATGTTAATGATGGTGATGATGTGCTGATGTTGCTGTGCCATACACATGGACTGAAGTTGAATTAAATGATAATAATCCCAAAGAGGTCGATAGTACAATAATTTATACACTCATAAGGTAATTAGATTGACAATTTGACTCCTATGAATGCTTTGCTAAATTATTTCCCTAGGAAATAGATGATAACGTAAAAAAAGAATTAAATATTTCTATTTTATGATAGCCAAGAAGCAAACTTTGCCTAAAAGATCATGGTATGTTTATTTTTCAGTTGAAATTAGTTCACAAACTTACCATTGACAGTTATCTGAGTTAAAACACCTTCATATTAGTTGCATCTAGTTTCAGAGCAGTACTTGCAAGGGACAGATATCAGTTTGACGGCGCAGAGAAAGGATGATTGGTATCATTGAAAAAATAAAGACATCTATATTATTTTGTACATATTTTGAAGTATAGCATTTATACAGAATGTACAGTACAAGAAGTATTGCAAATATGGAACATGAATATATGATACACTGATAGTGTACTAACAGGATTACTTGTGCCACTAACGAAGACCTCAGAGTCAATGACTTTTCATTTTTTTTTTTTACTTTTTGCAATTTTTAATCATTTATTGACGCATGATGTATTAATTGCAAGCTAAAATGCAGTTCATTCCTGAAAATATAAGGCTTAAAGGCGTAGTACATTTTTCATTTTTTAAGCTGGAAGCACTTTCAAATGTGCACGTAGCTGGGAATGAGAGTCAAAATAAACTCCGCTGCGAAAGGGTTAAAGGACGTTTGTAGCTTACTGATTGTAAATGAATCACGGTGATGTGATAAAAGTCATATAATATATATATATATATATATATATATATATATATATATATATATATATATATATATATATATATACACACATACATACATACATACATACATACATACATACATACATACATACATACATACATACATACATACATACATATATATTTGTGTATGTGTGTGTGTAATTGTGTAACCATATACAAGAGTCAGTTTAAATCCATATACTCCTAGTTGTTTGTTTCAGTGCATCATATCCCGCGTACAAACCTCCTTTAGAATTAGTCATCATACCATAGCATTATTTCTCGTTCATATCCTTGGAATTATAGCCATTACTCCTTCGCGTTTCTTTACGTTAATTACGTAATCCAGACGGAATTTATAGCGTTGATTATAGCGCTACAACCCTCCTCTCTTTACGAGGTTGTAACGTTATAATTTGGTGCAAACAGACGCCTTCTTCAGCTCGTTCGAGAAGCCAAAATGTTTAGTTCCAGAAAAGTATAAAAATCTCTCTTGCACTGACCTTCTCGACAAACAGTTTAATGAGGAAATTAAGACCATAATTTTAAATGAAATTAAAAGAATAAAATGGACTTTAGACTCTTCTAGATGTCTAGGTTGAGTAAAGTATAAAAATCTCTCTTACACTGACCTTCTTGACAAACAGTTTAATGAGGAAATTAAAACCATTAATTAAAATGAGATTAAAAGAATAAAAAGGGACTTTAGATCCTTCTAACCACCCTTGAGTAATGCCTATAGTGCACCTCACACGGTGCGCTCTAGGCATTACTTAAGGGTCTTTGCAGCGTCCCTTCCGCCTCTAGCCGCAACCCTTTTCATTCCTTTTACTGTACCGCCATTCATATTCTTTCTTCCGTCTTACTTTCCACCTCCCTCTAACAATTTTTAATAGTGCAACTGCGAGTTTTCCTCCTGTTACACCTTCCAAACCGTCTTACTGTCAGTTCTTTTTCTGCGCTAAATGACCTCATAGGTCCCAGCGCTTGACTTTTGACCTAAATTCTACATTCCAGTGAGGAATTTAAGACCATTAATTAAAATGAGATTAAAAGAATAAGAAGGGACTTTAGACTCTTCCAACACCGTATTAGCAAGCCACTTCACGAGCGTCGATTTGAGCTCGAGTACTTTGGCCAATCAATATTTTCTGACGGGGCTTCCGACCTGATCTCGGGGGGAGGATCAGTGTTAATTGATTATTAGGAAGATTGATGATGTTGCTCGGCATTGATTGATGGTGTGGGTCGCTAGCAAGCTTACAAGGGAGAGAGAGAGAGAGAGAGAGAGAGAGAGAGAGAGAGAGAGAGAGAGAGAGAGAGAGAGAGAAAGGTTTGAATGAATTTTGTAGCTAAACGTTTAGCTGCAATGGAAACTCTCAAAGTAAGCAGAGGTGCGTTCGTCTAGTGAAAATTAAAATGGAGAGAGAGAGAGAGAGAGAGAGAGAGAGAGAGAGAGAGAGAGAGAGAGAGAGAGAGAGAGAGAGAGAGAGAGAGAGAGAGAGAGAGAGAGAGAGAGAGAGAAATGTTTTAATCAACTCTGAAGCCAAACAAAGATTAGCTGAAAATTCCAACTCCCAGAATCAAGAGAGGTCTATTCGTCTGGAGAAAATTAAAATTGTTTGAGAGAGAGAGAGAGAGAGAGAGAGAGAGAGAGAGAGAGAGAGAGAGAGAGAGAGAGAGAGAGAGAGAGAAATGTTTTAATCTGAAGCCAAACAAAGATTAGCTGAAAATTTCAACTCCCAGAATCAAGAGAGGTCTATTCGTCTGGAGAAAATTAAAATTGTGTGTATGTGTGTGTGAGAGAGAGAGAGAGAGAGAGAGAGAGAGAGAGAGAGAGAGAGAGAGAGAGAGAGATGTACGTAAACAAAGCTGAGCTCCCAAAAATGAAGAGAAGTTCACTCGTCAGGAGGGATTGAAAAAAAAAGACAAGATTAAAAGTGAAACTACTGAGTCCGTATGATTTTCTGTCATGAAACTTGTAAATCTCTTTTAATCATAAAAATGGTTTGAAAGTTGAGCATTACGTCTGAATTATAAGCGCGAGGTTGGAAGTAATGAAAGGGGAAGAACCAGAGGTGATAAATCAAGAGAGAAACCCAGAACAGAACGAAATATTGCACAAAACTCATCAGGTTGATTAAAAAAAAAAAAATATACAAATTTCGAAATCCTTCGACTTTCTTAATTATTTTTCCGAAAAAATGCGAATCTGGGATCCCTTCATTAAGTTATTAAAAAAAATGGCCACATCCATTAGCGCCAACAAATTAACCGGTTGCAAAGTGGCCCAAGTTTGCTTGCTGAAGCAATTTATGAGATTGACAGAAATTTCTGATACAGTTAATGAAATTTTCATTCTCCTCCGTTTTATCTATAAAATGTTAAATTGTTGCAAATGATATTCAGAGTACCTATCTGTCTGTCTGTTCATCTATCTATCTATCGATCTATCCATCTATCTATATTTGATTACACTTTGGCTTCGTAAGTCATAAGTAGGTGAAACATCTCGAATATTAAAGCCTTATGTACATTTGACGTCTAAAATGATTAATGGTGGAAAATATATGAGCTTTTGCTCATTAACCCTTAAATTCCTATATATGTCTATCTGTATATCTATCTGCCTCAATTTATATTATATATATATATATTATATATATATATATATATATATATATATATATATATATATATATATATATATATATATATATATATGTATGTATGTATATTACCATGTATAACTTCTGAAAAAATTTGGAATAAAAACTGAAGTACTGTTAAGGAATCGTTGCCAATCTGTGTCTCTATATTTATCATTCATTGGTTGACTTTGTTTTCTTGAAATCTGCTCTAGATAAAGGCACTGTGTTCCTATACTAGCAGCGTTAAGCGTTAAAAAATACATCTCATCTACCTGAGCGCGCTTGCGTGGCTTTTGCGTGCGTTCGCGCGCGGGTACGTGAGCGCTGGTTGAAGGCTATCGAACCTTTTCCAGGAAACGAAGCTTGACTAATCAATATATCATTCGGAACTAATAAGGAATATCGTTCTTCAATAAATGACCTTTTCGTAATGGCTCGAGCTGGGTGGTGATGTAACTGGCAGTACTACTCTTCCTGTACAGTTTAGTAAATTGAAATATGAGTTGACTCACTTATCTGGATGTCTTGGTTAGCGTTCTCACGGTTTGATCCAGTGGGAAGATCAGGTCTGTATTCGTGTATCGTAGCGTTATCGCTACGTATCGGCGCGAACGGACAAAAATGGCAACGCTGGATGCGTCGCGTATACAGTAGGTGCGCCCTAGAAACGTTTGCATTGGCAAACGTTGCAACGTTATTGGAGCTTTACTTTTTTGCATTTTTTCTCTCTACTCGTCCTCTGTTGTTCTTGTCATGTTATCTTCATAATTGGCTGTAAAGGCACTAATTGATCTGCAAGGCTTGTGGATTACGAGGGCCACTTTTAAATTAAAGTAAAAAGTATCATGAAAACGACAATAGAAGTAAAGATAATCACAAATAAAGCTTGTAACAAATGACCGAACAGGCAGCAGGAATTATCAAACAAGTTAGAAATAAGCAGTCAGAGAGCACATACCTTCGCTAATGTGAAACACAAACAGGTTTTTTTTTTTTTTACCAGAATTGGTTGGCTGCTGGGATTCAAACGAAATTTTTGCAGATGGAAGAGGAAGGCGGAGGGGGAGCACATTACACAATTACACTTTCTCTGTAGAGTTAAATGGTTGAGTTTTGCAATCAAAATCGACGGTAGTGGTGCGCAGTATTTATTTCTTAAGCCCGGAACATTTGTCAGAAGGCTGAGCAATTTCTTTTCCACAAGCGACATTCCAATACCTCTCAGAAAACACTTGTTGCAAGTCACGAGACTAGTTTAGGCAACATTTTCGTAAAAAAACCAGAAGCGACTTTGCGCATATTCCCCCAAACAGAGACAAAACAAATAACGGGTAATAAATAAACTGTGACAGGGAATAAAGGCTTCTGGAGGCAGCCTTGTTGCTTCAGCATCGCTTTCGTTATAATAACTGTCAGTGACCTGACTCCAGACGAGATTCAGTAATCGAATTCTGAGAAAGGTGAGGAGCTGGGAGAGCAACGTTAATTCTCGGATGGTTCCAAGGGCAGGGGGTGGTGGGCGGCTTAGCCCCAGACCCCTCTGATCCCCAAATCAACCTTATATGATCAAGTTACTTGAAATGAAGTTAGGTATGCTTGCAGTAACCTCTGTGATGGGCAGGTTTTCATATTTTTTGTTTTTGTTTCTGGATTCGGTAAAATAATCTTTTGATCTCTGTTATATAATTCTCTAAGGCTGGATTGACTTACAGAAGTAGTTTATTGTCTAAATTTTCATTAAATCTCATCAGATGAATTTATGAATTACTCTGTACAACGTACTGTATAATTCATAGCTATATACTGGTGTAAATTTCAAATACCGATAAGGAGCTAAGCAATATGATGAATAGGAAATAGAAAAGTGTCGAACCGACATTTTACAAAGTGAGAATCTCAGACAGTAATCTTAGTAACCCCGAAGGTATGTTAAGAACGAAACGGCAAGTTATGGGAAAGAATTGTGATTCCCCAAAACCTAACTATTTAACTCACAAATCAGTCTACTGACATTGTGGAAAAAAGTTGGCGTAACTGATACTGGATACAAAATTAAATGAATTGGACACAAAGAATAACCGATTCAAACTAATTAAATTAAAATAAACAAAAATAATAATGGATTCAAACGAGTTAAATTAAAGTAAACAGAAAGAAAAATGGATTCAAACGAATTAAATTAAATAAATAGAAAGAATAATGGAATCAAACGAATTAAAATAAACGGAATGGGTGAACTAAATTAAACTGAATTTGCTGAATAATGAATGACGTGGGATTAAAAGTTATAGTGAAATTTCTAACAGGCGTGAGGAAGTGAAAATTGAATTTTTACCACATTTAATAGGGATGTATCAATTTCAGTGAAGGAAAACACAGGAAACACTAATAATAATAATAATAATAATAATAATAATAATAACAATAATAATAATAATAATAATAATAATAATAGAAACAACAACAACAACAATAATAACAATAAT
>NC_089795.1:52010466-52027966 GCF_040412425.1 Macrobrachium rosenbergii
CACACACACACACACACACACACACACATATATATATATATATATATATATATATATATATATATATATATATATATATATATATATATATATATATATATATATAATCTTCTATCATTTTATACCCAGCTATACCACCAAATACAACGACCATATAACTCAGAGTAATACAATAATACAGTAATTTATCTTAATTCATACAAGTTTAGTTTTGTGTCTGCAAAAATGTTATATATTACAACTTCTCTTAAATAGGAATTAAGTGAAATTATTACCACAGTTGCACCTACAACTCCTTTCTCATTTGCTTTTAAATCATGTTCCTCAAATTAGCTTTCAAAACAGCACTTACCCAATTAAAAACAGCACTTGCCCAATTAAAATCAGCACTTGCCCAATTAACAAGCCACTTTTTATCTCGTCTGGGGCTTAGTGCACGCAAAATGTTATCGCCTTGATAACATTGCCAATTAATCAGTAAGATTTTAACAGCAATTAGGGAGACAGTTCACAAATAAAGATTAAAACTGATAAATAGTAAATAGCTATTAAGGAAAGAATGGAACTGGTGTGGCGTGATGGTAAAAGGTCACGCTTATTTTTACCAAGAATGGGAACAGCGAAAAGGAATATAAATAGTTGAGAGATATTCACATGTAGACAGAGAGAGAGAGAAGATTGAGGAACCGTGTCGAGAGAGAGATTGAAGACCGATCAGTCATGAGCGATATAGTAGTAACTGAAAAATGCATAGTGAGATCAAATTAAAAGGAATAAAAAATATATGATCAAATAAATGGTTAGAGAGAGAGGTATGATAATGAAAGTTAAATCAGAATTATTAGTGTCATAATACTAAAGGAATAAAAGATCAAATGAGATCAAACGAGAGAGAGAGAGAGAGAGAATTGTGTTACTGAAAAGCTAAGTTAGAACTATTAGTGTTACCTGGAAAATACAAAGCCAGATGGTAATAAAGAGAATAAAGATCAAAGTGAGAATGAAATGAGAACGAGAGAGAGAGAGAGAGAGAGAGAGAGAGAGAGAGAGAGAGAGAGATAATGTGCTTCTGAAAGCCACACTGGAATTATTAATGTGAACTGGCAGATAGGAGGTCAGGTAAAATTAAAGGAATAAAAATAGCATCAAATGAAACGAATGGATCTCTCTCTCTCTCTCTCTCTCTCTCTCTCTCTATATATATATATATATATATATATATATATATATATATATATATATATATATATATATATATTGTATATACAGTATATATATATATGTATGTATATATATGTATATATATAGTATATTATATATATATATATATATATATATATATATATATATATATATATATATATATATATATATCTCTCTATCTCTGCCTATATATATATATATAATGATGCTAAATTTTACATAGGAACTATTACTCTAAACTGGTAAACAGTTTCAGATAAGATTGTTGAACGACTGAAAAATAAAAAAAAAAATTAAGCGAACGGTTAAAAATAAAGGAAAATAAATAAAGACAAAAAGGGAAAGATTTATAATGATTCTTCCGTCTTCCCATTTACTTCATCAGAGGAAAAGGACGTGCAAATTACCGAGGGAAATTGAGATAAATTGCCTTTATATATAACATAATCCCCACGTTCTTCTTTTTCTGTTTCTCTCTCCGAGTTGAGTCTCGGGAACTAAAATTTTGGTAATTATAGTTCCTCTCTGATCAACGATTGAGACACGGGCTCTCTCTCTCTCTCTCTCTCTCTCTCTCTCTCTCTCTCTCTCTCTCTCTCTCTCTCTCTCTCTCTCTCTCTCTCTCTCTCTCTCTCCATTCGTTTCATTTGATTTCACTGTTCATTCTTTTAAATCTTATCTGACTTCATCTGCCAGTTTCCACTAATAAAACTCCTGTATAGCTTTCCACTAACATTTTCTCTCTCTCTCTCTCTCTCTCTCTCTCTCTCTCTCTCTCTCTCTCTCTCTCTCTCTCTCTCTCTCTCTCTCTCTCTCCATTAGTTTCATTTGATTTTGTTTTTCATTCTATTGATCTTATCTGACTTTTCATCTGCCAGTTTACACTAATAAAATTCCTGTATAGCTTTCCAGTAACATTCTCTCTCTCTCTCTCTCTCTCTCTCTCTCTCTCTCTCTCTCTCTCTCTCTCTCTCATTCGTTTCATTTGATTTTGTTTTTCATTCTTTTGATCTTATCTGACTTTTCGTCTGCCAGTTTACACTAATAACTCCTGTATAGCTTTCCAGTAACATTCTCTCTCTCTCTCTCTCTCTCTCTCTCTCTCTCTCTCTCTCTCTCTCTCTCTCTCTCTCTCTCTCTTTTATTCCAAAAGGTTATATTACTAAGATTCTTGTCCTCCATCCTGGACCGTTTCTTATCAAAATGCTCCTTCAAACCTTCAAAAGTAGGATGACTTGCCTGGTTATATATTAAAAAAAGCTACTGTTTAGAAATTTTTATAATCTGAGAGTTATTCATTTATTTTATTCCAGTTCGTCATATTGATATTGGATCAGTTGTTGTTGAAAGCTACATTTATATAACATAACTTCCATATAGTAAATTCTATTATTTTTGTTTTGAAAAATAGACTTAAAAAAAAAACAGCGATGTATTCATGAATGGCAGCTATTCTAACCAGATGTCACAAGTAATCAGCCTCAGTTTTATTCATACAAATCTCCCAGGGCTGGACATCTTATTTCCTTTCCTACATTCTGCAAAAATGCTTCATCTTTATAGAAATAAGAAAAAATTACCAACACGGAAAAGAACCAGTGACCAGAAAAACGAAATAAT
Source organism: Macrobrachium rosenbergii (assembly GCF_040412425.1). Lineage (NCBI taxonomy): Eukaryota > Metazoa > Arthropoda > Malacostraca > Decapoda > Palaemonidae > Macrobrachium > Macrobrachium rosenbergii. The sequence goes on from NC_089795.1 coordinate 52,013,290, forward strand.
TTTTTTTTTGTCTTTTAAGAATTTTAGGCTGTCCTGTTCAAGTTTCTGTTGGCCATCCATTGCTTAATGACTGCTTTTTTGAGAATGCTCTTCATATCTTTGTTTTTCTTAGCTATATAACACTTTCCTTAATGAGATTGCAGGTGGACCGTTGCCAGCGTGGTTAAATATTATCATTCCTTAATTCTTTTTCCTCATTCTTTTCTTGTTTCCTTTGGACTTGCCCTCTGGGCATTTCATGAAAGTTTGAGATAGTTTAAAGGAACGACCGTAAACCCTAAACTGAAACCTCGCTTTCATCCGAGCTTGAGTCTGGCTCACATCTACCAACCTTCAAGGCAGAGTGTCCAGCTTTCTATGCCAACAAGACTCATAGGATTTTAAACGTTTTAATTCAAGCAAACGTAGAAATAGGCTTTGGATCAACATCAGAAACGTTTCAGAAAAATTTTGCCGTTTAATTTATGGCCTTTGTCTAAACATCCAGAATTTCTTGAGCTTGGCAGAGCCATGGTACTCATTAGCAGAAATCGATAAGTATAATAAATAGATAACATTCTGATAAGGAGATGAGGAAGTTTTGGAAGGGAACCATGAAATTTAGCGTTATCAAGGCGTTATGATCTATAATGATTGGTAGAGTGTGAACGAAAATTCTTCTATATATATATATATATATATATATATATATATATATATATATATATATATATATATATATATATATATATATATAATATATATATATATATATATATATATATATATATATATATATATATATATATAAACCTTTCAGATACATTATTAATAATGTTATGTCTAAAATTCCAAAATCAACTCATCACTTGCCTGTTACACAAATACTCTAGTAATTTGCTCATGTCACCTATTCATGGATCTTTCCCTCAACCATGTATCATCCTGGTCAGCCACTCAGTCATACCTTCATAACCACAGCATAGCCACTTACTTGTAACCCCATCAACCCCTAGGTGCAGTTTACTCCTCTAGGACAATACCAAGTAAATTAGCCCCTGATGTAGTACGATAAGTACATCTTATAGTACAAAAAAGAGCTTTTACGTCACGTTCTAACTCGAAGTACTAACAATGAATCTCATTTTATATATATATATATATATATATATATATATATATATATATATATATATATATATAATGGGATGTTGTAGAAGGGGCCACGATAATATAATAATAATAATAATCATCCTCATCTTTTATGAAAATTAAAAGAAACGACTGCTGTTAACATATAATTGTTTTACAAAATAAGTGAATCTTTCTCTACAGAAGAGAGAGAGAGAGAGAGAGAGAGAGAGAGAGGTGGTTATAGGATCAATATAATTAGTACTCTAATGGCGGGAGGGGCCCTTATCAAATTCCATATTGCTTACTCTTCTAACGCAGCCGAACACGCAACCTCACATGGAAACCTATAACTACCGACAGAGATTAATTGTTAGTACTTCGAGCGCACGTGACGTAAAAGCTCTTTTTTTGTAGAACAGAAGCCCCGCAAACAAATAAATGAGGCTTTGAGGCTATAAGATACTTTATCGTATGTTAAATCAGGGGCTAATTTGCCCTTTGTTGTCCTGAAAGTAAACTGCACCTAGGGGGTTGATGGGGTTACAAGTAAGTGGCTATGCTGTGGTTATGAAGGTATGACTGAGTGGCTGACCAGGATGAGTAAGTATGGTTGCGGGAAAGATCCATGAATAGGTGATATGAGCAATTACAGTATTTGTGTAAGCGGGTAAGTGATGAGTTGATTTTGGGATTTTAGACCATAACATTAGTTAATGTATCTGGAAAGGTTCCTTGAAAAGATAATAGAAGGATTTATAGGGGAAGGACTGTGTCAATTTATGCAAGGAAAAAGTTGTATGGTTAAATTTCTTGTTATGAAACAACAGTTGTATGAAAACCTGAGGATTGAATGGAAAAGATATATGTGGCAAAAATTACCTAGAAAAAACATAAATATAATGACAGATTTCCAATGAATTTTATTGATAGACTGATTACAATCATAAACAAACGCCAAAGCAACACTTGTCAACAAAGGAAGATGTCAGGCTTCATAAGCAACACTTCTTTCCTGAAGTTCTGTAGATGATGAAGAGGACAACTGCTATTTTAAGACCAGGATGTCCATCAACACGACCCGTCCATCTCTCTCTCCCTCCCTCCCTCCCAATACCAACCATCCCTGAGGTCATTGTGTATAGGGGAGCGGGGACGGTGAATATGAGTCAGGTTATTCGAGCATCTATTTTCAGCCCAGGAGACGGTAATGGTTACCTGGGCTAAATATTTGGCAGCCTCTTCCCCCTCTCCCTTCTTCCCCCCACCCGTGAGATCTGAAGGCTCTGTCCCATCCCCCCCGGGTCTCGAATTCATGAAGGGTGTCCTGACTGACTTTCAAGGACTCTCGATCTACGGCGACGTCACTCCTATGTGACTGAGCAGGTACGAGGGAAAATGAGGCGATTTAGGGCTGTCCTTTCAGGGAAATGAAAGCCAGGGAAGCCCCGGGGCTACGGAGGCGTTTTAGGGCCTGAGCTGTAAGGTCAGTGCAAAGGTAACCCAATCATCGACCCCCCTGGGTCATCTATCTGCTTTCCTAAATGTCATCTCCAATCGTTTATCTAGCTATTGATCGCACGGTTTGCCAACTTATTGGGTTCTTTCTCTCCTGTTCCTGTGGCCTCTTCCCTGTATTCATTTTCTTATAAAGCACTCGTACACACACATACACACAGACATATGTATATGTATAGTGAATATTAAGGCTTCAGGAAAAGCATAGCCATAAAAATTTGGCAACCTCTGAAATCATTGATTCCCACATAATATTTCATCCTATATTAAAGGCAATTGTCAGAAAAGAGTTTAATTCCCTCTACGTTTGTTCACACAGTGGGTTTCACGAGCATGCAAATGAACTCATTTATTCTTCATAATGTTCAGTGCCCTGTTTGCTAAGCAAATGAAAAATCCTTTGATGTTCATGATTGTTGGCAAATTCCAGGATTAAAATTGATACATGATTGTCTTTTAGAACATGTAAGCACAGTAGCACATACCACCATACATAGTTCTTTAAATTTTTCCTGTTGAACTATAGTTATACAAAACTCTTTACAATTGCCATCAATATATATATATATATATATATATATATATATATATATATATATATATATATATATATATATATATATTGTGTGCGTGTGTGTGCGTCTGTGTATAAATAATGACCTAGTTTCATTATAGCTCAACTGGTATTTCCTGAACCTCACAATGTTAGTCTTAAATTCAGTCCCCACTCAAAGCTCGATTAGATTTCACGGGAACAGGATCTAACCATCTCAGTGAGTTAGGAATGGAGGGTTTGGGGAGCCCATAGCTCTACCTGCTTAGTCATCAGCAGTCACTGTCTGGTTACCCGAGGTCCTAGCTTGGGTGGGGTGTTGCCAATATTCTATATTTTCATTGTCTTGAATTTACGAGAAGTCTTAGTATTGACTGAACAATTTACAGTTTCAGCCAGTGTCCATCATTCTGAATGTTAAGAAATAGTGATAGAAGTTATGACATGTATAATGCATGGGGGGATATGAATAGGCAAAGGATAATGTAACAGGGAATTTTAACATTATTTATACATATCAGAAATGAATAAAATGAAAAAATATGTGTATGAAATGTAATATGTATAAACAAATTCTAAATAGATGCATGATTGTCTAACAAGAAACCTTTGTTGTAAGCTGTCAAAGGGTTGAATGTCATAAATGAAAATAATCATATGTGACAACTGGCTGAGCCCAGTGCTTCCGTGAGAACCCAGCTAGCGAAAAAGCAATTCAGACCTCATTTGCGTGAGTGTCGTTAGCATCTAAGACCTCTGACATAAGTCAAATCATAAATTGCTTTCCTTTCGCTCGAGTTAATGATCTTCGTTAAAATTCCATCGCGTGATCTCCAGGACTTTTGCTGCTTGATGAGATGAGCGTCATGTAACTTCGCTGTTCTTATTCGATGTAGCTTTGCTCCATGTTTGTTATTTGGTGGTTTGGAGGTTTGCAGTAGACGAATTTTCAAACACATTTTTATATATGCATACGTACATACATACATACATATATATATATATATATATATATATATATATATATGTGTGTGTATATATACATGTGTTTGTTTGTATTTATATATATATATATATATATATATATATATATATATACATACATACATACTATATTGTATACATGTAGTTTGTGTTTAATGTTTATTTAATGTTTATAATATATATATAATATATATATATATATATATATATATATGTATATATATACATATATGTATTTATTTATATGCACACGCACACACACGTATATATATTTCATAATACCATATATAATCAGTAGCGTGATTGTACTACATTCATATGCAGTACTTGTTACGTCTTTGGAAAATAACACGCGCGCATCTAACATTGAAAATGTAATCATCGAATGATCTTATATTTGTAATTTCATGTCTGACACACAAACAAGACTTCAAAGACGATTCTCGTTGACAACGGCGATTCCAAAACAGAATATCTTTTGATTCCCATTTTAAAAGAAATTTTCCATTAGAATTATAGCAATTACTATCATTACTGAGGCTCCTTTCATTCCCTTTTTGAAAGGAAATTTTTAATTAGAATCATAGCAATCAGTATCATTATTGAGGCTCCTTTGATTCCCGCTTTAAAAGAAATTTTTAATTAGAATCATAGCAATTACTATCATTATTAAGTATCTTTTGATTCCCTTTTTAAAAGAAATATTTAATTAGAATCATAGCAATTACTATCATTATTGAGGCTCCTTTGATTCCCTTTTTAAAAGAAATATTTAATTAGAATCATAGCAATTACTATCATTATAGGCTCCATTGATTATTTTTAAAAAAATATTTCATTAGAATCTAGCAATTACTATCATGATTGGTTCTTTGATTCCTTGCAAAAAGTTTTAATTAGAATCATATCAATTACTATCAATATTGATGCTCTTTTGATTCCTTTTTTAAGAGAAATATTTAATTAGAATCATAGTAATTACTATCATTATTGAGGCTGTCTTTTGATTCACTTTTTTAAAGAATTTTTTAATTAGAATCATAGCAAATACTATCATTATTGAGGCTATTTTGATTTCCTTTATAAAAGAAATTGTTAATTAGAATCATAGCACTTACACTCATTATTGAAATCTAGTTCCTTCTTGCAAAGAAATTACAATTAGAATCATATGATTACTATCATTTTTGAGGCTCTCTTTTGAATCACTTTTTAAAAGAAATTGTTAATTCGAATCATAGCAATTACTGTCATTATTGAGGCTCTCTTTTGATTCCATTTTTAAAAGAATTTTTTAATTCGAATCATAGCACTTACTATCATTATTGAGGCTCTTTTGATTCCATTTTCAAAAGAAATTGTTAATTTGAATCTGTAAATTACTATGTTATTGAAACTCTTTTGATTCCCTTTTTAAAAGAAATTGTTAATTCAGATCATAGCAATTACAATCATTGTAATGATAGTAATTACTATTAATATTGTATTATTATTATTATTATTATTATTATTATTATTATTATTATTATTATTATTATTATTCAGAAGGTAGCCCCTATACAGATGGAACAAGCCCATGCAGAGGGTCCTTTGACCTTGAAATTCAAACCAGACACTAGAAAATGACACAAATTTCAGCAGCAAGCTCAATAAGGTCAGTGACCTCACGTGCTTGTTTCCACCTCTATAGGTTTCATCTTCTGAATAATAATAATAATAATAATAATAATAATAATAATAATAATAATATAATATAAAATTCATTGTCACCTTTTCCCTAGCAGATGCCTCTGCAGACTCGATTTCCATTGGAGCCTCTTGGGTTTATACTCTGTTGACTCTATCCATCAGAGTTTTCTGCTGAAGATTTAAAGAATTAAAAAAGAAAGAAAAGGGGACAAGCCTCTCTTTAATAAAGTATTGAAGCAAATTCATTACTCTGGATTAAACAGGAATCAAAGGGTTTTATTTCATGTTTTTTTGTGATTATATCGTTGCAGGCAACATTCATTTAGAGATAATCGCTCGGTAATGACCAACAGACTGTTATATCCAGATAATATCTGTTAATGGAGGATTTCAGTTGTTATTTTGATTTAACTAGGAATACGTTTGTTGCTGTGCTTTTCAATAAACTATAGTTTTCAATTACTTAAAGTTCGAATAGCAAGTTATTAGTTAACATCAGTGATATGATTAAATCTTTTATGTTTTGTTATACGGTTAATTCACTTTATTAAGTAGGCATTCCCAGAGATTCTAAATTCTCTTATTAGAAAAGCTGAGGAAAAACTTACTGATTCGTTAGAAAAGATTTATAAATTTTTCTGATTTATCGAGCGAACTTTAAAACCGGTAGCTTCGTTTTGTGTGTGTATACATATATATATATATATATATATATATATATATATATATATATATATATATATATATATATATATATGTATGTATATATATATATATACATACATAAATTTATATATTTATATATATATAAATTCATATATATATAAATTTTTATATATATTATATATATATATATATATTATATATATATATATATATATATATATATATATATATATATATATATATATATATATATATTATAAATTTATTCACAAGCAGAGAAGAAGAATCAAGCATATGAAAGTCTCTGTTTCAATGCTGAGTGAACAGAATTGTCCAGGCAAAGGAGTAGACGACCCAAAATGAAATAAAATGTTGATTGTAATTAGTGAAACATTTTCTTACTTCATCTCCATAGCTAAGATAATTGACTCTAAGGCTCTTCAGCTCGATTCCCATAGCGGCCATCAAAGGTCGTTATGTGTACAAGGGTCACGTTTCACGACTTGAGGTATAAAGTAGGGACTTTGTAGATGTTTACCCAACAGTAGCCAAGTGTATAAGATGTATATACATCTCCACCTTCTCCAAGAGAAAAAGATAGATATATATTCATCATTGTCTGTTTGTCTGTATCTCGGTCTGTGTCCTGCCACAGGTTTTCGTCAAATGTTGTTGGTGTATTCCAGTGTTGTTAGTCCTGATTACATAGCGAATTACAGAACGTTGAAGAAAGTAGGTTAGGGAATTCAGTTACCCAGGTCATATTTTGGATACTTGCTACAATAAACCTGTGAAGATATTTTATAATAATAGTGAGAGAGAAGCGTAGGAGTGAGATTTACTGAAAGACATTCAGTTTTTTCCTTTTAAAGGGTTTAATGTCCAATCAAATCAATGTTATGGAGTATTTAATGTAAATTTGATCTTTTCATGTAAAATATTGTAAGAAAAACATGCATATAAAAATTGTCTTCACTAGAATAGAAACATTGTTTATAAAATCCCATAAATGATTGGGCGATATATATATATATATATATATATATATATATATATATAATATATATATATATATATATATATATATATATATATATATATATATATATATATATTATATATAATGTATGTATCGCCTCCATTTAAGGATTTATAACAATATTCTATTCTAGTGAGACATATTTTATGCATGTTTTTCTTACAATGTTGTATGAAAGATCACATTGTCATTAAATAATTTAACATTGATTTAGTGTTCTGAAACCCCAGCAAAAACACACTAATGTCTTTCACTATATAATAAATATATATATATATCTATATATATATATATATATATATATATATATATATATATATATATATATATATATATATATATATATAATATATATATATATATATTGACCAATCAACGAAGATAACAACAGATAAAACAATAGGTCTATTAACTTAACGAACGAGTATTAATAAAATAAAATAACACGAAGAAAAACAACAACAAATAATAATAATAATAATAATAATAATAATAATAATAATAATAATAAGAAGAAGAAGAAGAAGAAGAAGAAGAAGAAGAAGAAGAAGAAAGAAGATGAAAAAACTCGATCGAACTCATGAATCGAATCGTGACAGAAAATAATCTTAGCAATTTCCCATCTTATTCAATCATTATCTATCGGAAGGTGATTCTCGGTAAAACAATACAGACCTTCCAATTCGGACTTCACATGCGAGCGAAGTTTACGAGGGTTTTATCACTATGCTTCGAAGCCCCGGCGAATAACTGTCGTAAAGCAAGATATTTTAGGTAGATGGGTTGCTACAAAGATGGCCTGAGAGAGAGAGAGAGAGAGAGAGAGAGAGAGAGAGAGAGAGAGATTAAATGGTTTCTTTAAATTTGTGATGAGTTTCTGATTCTCATTTCTATGCAGTGGGAGCACAGACATTTTCATTTCAGATAGATATGTATCCAGATAGATGGATAGAAAGATAGATAGATAGCCAGAGAGAGAGAGAGATTATTTGGTGTCTATAAATTTGTGATGAGTTTCTGATTTGTAGTTTTATGCAGTGGAAACAGAAATTTTTCATTTGTAGAGCGAGAAAGAGATAGATCATTTGGTGTCCATAAATTTGTGATGCGATTCTAATTTGCAGTTTTATGCAGTGGAAACTCATATTTGTTTTAATAAGTTTCTTTTGGTGATTCAGTCTTTTCATTTCTATCCAAAGGGCTCACGTTTCTTTTAACCGTTAACCGTTAATCGTTTCCCTAGTTATTTTGAGTTTGACATTATTCAGCGCAATGAATGATGAAGACCAAAACACCGCTATTTTTATGTTGATCTTCCTTTATTCATTTAGGCATTACATTCATCTATATACATTTCTTACTTGATACGACCCTCCACGAATGCTTCCTTTATGCATAACGCTACTGAAAACTGATTGTTTGAAACAACAAAAAGCGTCAGATAACCCTTTTCCACGCCCAAGACTCTTACACAACACGGAGAGCTCTCTACACCTTCCCCTGAGAAGGGGAGTAATCACAGGTAATCCGAAAGCAATCATTGGCCTTCACAAGCTCTTGAAGAATTACGTGAAAATACTGCTTATTACTTGCGTGTAATGTAAGCATGATTAATTAGAATTAATTATCATCGATTATTGGAAATATCCATAGAAGGGTCTCCAGCACAAATTCCCCCCTCCTCTGCTGATCTGCTTTCTCATGCCTCTAATAACTTGAACAAATGTCGTGCAAACACGCAAACTCTTCTTACACACAAAAATGCTCGTTTGTCAGCGTTACCTTCCTCCTTTATGTGTGTGTGTGTGTGTGTGTGTGTGTATACGTGTGAGCACATGAGCGTTATAAAATTTTTCTCAGAAGAGGTGGTCCCTGAATTTAAAGACTGGCCTGTTCATCTGTTAATTGTTAAAAAAATTCTAAAAACTTCCTAATTTTCTAATGAACAGCATGTCGATTTTAATGCTGCATTCTGCTTTAAATTTCAAGCTTTTCTGCACTTTTTCCAAAATTCTAAATTACAAGTTTTCTTTCCAATACCTCTGCATTCAAGTCACCCCGCTCATTAATCTTACTCTCAGCAATTCCGAATTCCATCCTTTTATAACTAATTTCATCTTCTTTTCTTATTCTTCTCTCAATATAATCAAACTTCAGTCTTCCTCAACACTCTCAGATTCCTCGTCCATTTATGATAAAGGTCTTAGTAATTTAAGCCAGTTTTGGAAAACCTTGGTATCGATGGAAATCCTGGTTTGCAGCGCAAGATATTACACCTATCCATTTTGATTAGTTGTTTAATCTGTTCAGATACTTCACTGACATACTTTTCTGCATATCTTCATCCTTCTTACTTATATTCCCCACGAACATTCCTGAGGATTTGTAGCTCTAGGGGCTTTTTGCCAAGGACCTTCCATCTACTCTGGGAGAATGCAATTTAGTCTGGGCAAGATTTATCTACCGGGCTGCACAGTGGTCCTTGGTCTGCATTGATGACTCTGGCAGAACCCACGACTAGATGGGAAGGGTTTACCTTAATTCCGAAAATAAGGGCAGCTGATGAAGGGGCAAAAATAGTAGTGGTAAGAAAAAATGATGGTTTGATTCCATAAACTGTAGGATAAATGCACGATCTCCATACCCTGAGAGATCCTTCCACGGTAGGGATTGTTGGGATAGTTTATGAAAGTAGGAGTACAGTGTATTTAGATTCGGTGTTTGCGTCTTGAAGGAAATTATGAATAAGTATTCAGAATCCATTAACAAAGATCATACAAACAAGATACTCATGATTAAATGCTATTTTACATAGTTATATATTTACAGAGTTTTTCTTACCCAAACTCGCATCAGTGCACAATTTCGTCGTGTTAATAAGCCAATATCCACTCCTTCCAACGATCTTAATATCAGTAAAAATAATGAAATATTTTGCTCAACAAGCTCTTTTTGCCACAAATGCCAAATGTCTCAATACAAGTTCCTCGTTGGACCGGTCAGTACATAGTTCAGCCAGCACGCTGGGCCCGCGTTCAGATCTCCCGGCGGCCAATGAAGAATTAGAGGTGTATTTCTGGTGATAGAGAAATTCATTTCTCGCTATAATGTGGTTCGGATTCCACAGTAAGCTGTAGGTCCCGTTGCTAGGTAACCAGTTGGTTCTTAGCCGCGTAAAATAAGTCTAGTCCTTCGGGCCAGCCCTAGGAGAGCTGTTAATCAGCTCAGTGGTCTGGTTAAACTAAGGTATACTTATTTATTTAGCTCCTAATACATCCATGTTTTCTGCCTCGCTAGATGAGCATGCGCAACGAGCGTCTGAAGAACTCGCCAGCAATTGTCTCTCCACAAAAACACAACTGCATCTTCAGCCCCACTGACGGTGTCGTCAGGAAAGTCAGCAACAATAGCAGCAGCAGCAGCCAAGTCCAGAACACCTACTCATACCCTCCGTTCAATGCTCCTCTTTTAGTGGTGTCTCCTACGTCACCCGTGGGCACGCCATCCCGTCTCCCTGTGGTCGTTCCAAGGTCAGGAAACCCTGTTCTTTCGTTGTTAAACATGTCGGAAACACGTTGGCAACTTGTCTCATACAGTTTGAAAACATGTCGGAAACACACATTGGCAACTTGTCTCATACAGTTTGAAAACATGTCGACAATTTGTCTTATACATTTTGTAAACATGTCGGCAACACATGTCGGCAGTTTGTCGCACATATCACAAACAGGTCAGATACAAGATGACGATTTCATTGGTAGCCCTAACCAGTACCTCATACGGTTATCTCGCAAACAGGTTGAATACAAGCTGACGACTCATTGGTAGTCCAAGCCAGGGCTTCATAAGGTTATCCAGCATTTGCCAAAGATTCATTCTCCACTAAAAGTCGTTGACATGTTTTCAACCTGTTTGTGATATGTATGCGATAAGTCTCCCACGTGTGTTTATGACATGTTTTACTGTAGTTTGGACGTATCCTAAGAATTAACGTTAGCATTGGGGAAAATCTTCCTTGCTATCCTTCATATACTAAGGTTATTTGGTATTACTGAAGTTCACAGAACAAATTGATTTTATAGCAATAATCAAAGTCTGTTAGCAATGGGTATGGGTCATGATATTTGTTATTTCGTAGAGAAAATTTGTTTTACAATGAATAATCAATCTGTTTTTAACTAGGAAATAATTAGGTCATATGAATGCTGAAGTCAATATTTTACTTGTTAGAATCCGACCTCTTCTTTGGTACGGTACTTCATCACTGATATTCATTAGTTTAGCTCATTATTATTATTATTATTATTATTATTATTATTATTATTATTATTATTATTATTATTATTATTTCGCATAATTCCTTAATGGGAACTATGACAAATCTTATAATTACTGAATAATTTATTTTCAGTTGAATACTGAAACGAGTAAGTTCAGCATTTGGATTTAATCTCTCGCTCTGAAATGCTAGCCCTTCTTGACTTGTGTATACCTTAACCAAAGGACGTGTTTAAGAATTTCAGTTCGGACTCTGATATATTAGCAGAGAGATGCTGTATTAGATTCTTATCCGTGATAAAGTATGACATTCATATCACGTCAGGATTACCAAAAATCTCAAGACAACAGCTGTTTGTTTACTAAATCAAGAGATACCTGTAAATTCACCTTAGGAGTAACAAATAGTTTGGCTTAATCCCAAAGGAAATAGTTTACAGCGTAAACTCTCCGTTATAATTTGCCAGAAATTCATAACGCTCTTTATGAAGTATTGCTGATAAACTGCGAAAGACGAAGAGGTCACCAAAGGTCATAATACGCCACGAGATATCCAGTGGTATTTTTAAGAAGACCTACGAGTAGTACTAGGAAAATTCTTCATGAAAGTTTACGAGCTTCTCTGAATTTAGATTAAATAATATAGTTGGTATTTTGCGAAAGGGTGTTCGTAGCATATTCTGGCAAATTTTAGCATGTTATCAACTTCTTTGCATCAGTTATTCAATGTTGTTGGGCACATAGAAACCGCCCGTTGTTACTGCAGTATGATACTGCCCAAATGAACACACCGGACTTGAGAATTGCCCTCAGATGTGCAAAATAATGGTCCTTTGAGGGAACGTTTTGGCAGCTTAAATACCCCAAGGCAGCAAAGGTAAACATTCGTGTAACTAAGCCTTTACTGTCCTTTCTGTAAAGACCTAGGACGTCCATTCTCGGCGAATGGCTGGGTTCCATGACCCAAATCCCTCTCGATCGCCGTTCTCACTCCAATCTCTCACCTGCGCCACACGCTATTTCATTCCCGACCTCCACACCGGTCGTAAAACGGCCGTGATGACCCTCCATAAAGACTGAGGAAGACTCTGGAAAGAGGATTGGGGGTAAATGTAAGACCTTTTCGTTGCTGGTCTGTTTATAGCCAATGAAACAGGTCGAGTGTCTGTGAGATATAAAAAAAGTTTTGATGTTTAGTATTTTTTTCTCTGATACATTGTTTTGATTGCATTTTCTCGATTGATTTTCTGATGGATTAAGCAACGAAATAGGTCTCGTTGTGTCCAATACTAATAACATATAGAAATCAAGATAGTGTTGCCCCTGTGATAATTTCTAACAGTTTAGTTTGTTTTGTAAGATACAAAGTTTTGAGTGCCTTCTTTAGCTTGAGTTTCTAGTGGATTAAGCAACGACATAGACCTCGTTGAGTCCAACACAAGTAACATGCAGAAATCAAGACAGTGATGCCCCTGTGATAATTTATAACAGTTTAGTCTTTCTCTGTGATAAATTGTTTTGATTGAGTTTTCTCGGTTCGTTTTATAATGGATTAGGCAACGAAATAAGCCTCGTTGTATCCAACATTGGTAAAATGTAGAAATTAAGATAGTGTGCCCCTAAGATAATTTCTAACAGTTTAGTTTCTTCACTTCGTTAAATCATTTTGATTGCCTTTTTTCCTTGAATTTCTAATTAATTATGCAACGAAATAGGCCTCGTTGTGTTCAACACTGGTGACGAGTAGAAATCCAAATACTGTTGTCCCTGTTATCACTTGTACTAGTTTTTGAACTATGTTGGGTTTTGTACACAAAGGAGCTCTGTCATATTTATTTTCTCTTATATTTTATTTGAATTTTTACTCTTTTACTCTTGGAACTTGTAAACTATTTTATTGTTTCTTATCCCTTTGATATAGCTGGTGCTTTAAAAAGAAAGCTTAGCGCGACCACTGCTGTATCAAAGGAACAGGCCTAATTGACCAATTACAGAGGGTACGTGCGATGTAAAAGTCAAGTAAAGACCATTTAAAAGATTGTCAATTAAAGAATGTTATTTACAAAGTGTCAAGAATTTCCATTAAGAGAATATATTTCTAAAACGTTAAACCGCAGTCATTTTATGATGGCTGAATACGAGAAAGATACTGTTTTCTTAATGTCTTTTCTTGAATGAAACTTCAGATGGTACGTGAAAAAGGATAATTTAGGATATAACCCTCAGGGAAATTATATTTTGTTCCTTTTACTACGGTCTGAAATTGTTTTGCTATCTCTGTCAGACTTTTTGGTTTCAATAGTAAAAAAAATTTTTGGTTTCAATAGTAAAAAAAAAAGACATTTTTCTTTATTTATAATTATATTCATATAAATTATAAATACAGAAAAATGTCTTTTTTTTTACTATTGAAACCAAAAAGTCTGACAGAGATAGTAAAACATATATATATATATATATATATATATATATATATATATATATATATATATATATATATATATATATAAATGTATATATATATATATATATATATATATATATATATATATATTTGATATATATATATATGTATGTGGGTATATATATATATATATATATGTGTGTGTGTGTGTGTGGCGTGCATGTGTGGGAAGACGTAAGGACCATCTGTTATTCACCTTACAATAGCCAAGGAGGTTAGTCCTAACTATATAATGATCTGAAGGGACTGTAACTATACAACCAGCCATAAATATAATAAAAAAAAACACTGTGTGTTCTCTTCTAACAAGGAAACAAAGGACATTTCTGTGAAAATTTAAACACCTTGCTACTCTTCATAACAGTTCATTAACTTT
>NC_089795.1:52032966-52042966 GCF_040412425.1 Macrobrachium rosenbergii
AGTAATAATATTAATAATAATTCAGATTAACTTTTGCCGAAAAAGAGATTTTGGAGGGAGGAAAATATAGCACAATAGGAAAATCGTTAAGTGAATTCAAAACGAAATCCGTAACGTATTCAGTTCGGAATATGCTAAGAAGTGTCTTGGTTGCTTGCTCAGAATCCAAAGTGATCCATTGCAGTCCACTTTCGAAATTACTGTATTATTATTATTATTATTCAGAAGATGCAACCTATTCATATGGGACAAGCCTACAGGTGCCATTGACTTGAAATTCAGCCTTCCAAAGAACGCGGTGTTTATTTGAAAGAAGCTTCAGAAGATGTTTGGAGATACAGAAAGAAGAGATCAGTTATTAGAAAATAACAAAAGATTATTTGATAAATGAATAAATACTAAATAAAGATATAAGTAAAGTATTAAAATACAAGGTTTAACATATTGCGAGGTGGATTACAGCAGAGATAGGCCCAAAACTATATGTATATATCAAGAGGAAACATTCATCGAATGATCATTTAATGTTTTCTTTAGTTACTTGTTTCCTTTACATGGGATTAAAATGAACTTTATATAAATGTTTACTGTCGATTTTATATAATTTAGACAAGATCCAAACACGAAGAAAATTGGGAAATTTTATTTTTGAATGTTCGATCTTTTTAACAGAGCGACAATGTTAAAATTCAATACAATAAAGAAAAAACAACGACTGCTAAGTTCTACTTAAATAACATGTCTTTAACAGAGCGTGAATGTAAAAACTGAGTTAAAGAAAATTGGATCCTCGCATATTTCAAAATTACGAATATTTATTTGAGTTACAGATTTCTTTAACACAGTGAATATTATTAAGATTTAATAAAAGAAATATATATTTGCACATCTCAAAACTGCGAATGGTCTTTTGAAGTCACAGATTTCTTCAACATAGCGTGACTCTTAAAATAGAACAGGAAAAACAATATTTGCATAATTCAAAACTGCGGATGCTCTTTTTGAGTAATGGATCTGTTTGGCAGAGCGTGAACATTAAAATTTAATAAAAAAAAAAAAAGAATATATATATTCCTGCACAATTCTCTGGGAGAAGTTGCGTCACTGACCAAAAAGGCCTTCTTTAGATCGATTACGCAACCTCTCATTTTCCATGCCAGGTGCAATTTGCGAGAGAAATTTGTTTTCGAAATTGCAGATTGCAATATTTCATGATGCATATTTTGCAGACGTAAAGAATCACCAGTTGGCCTCAAATGGCATCGCTAAATTTACCGGTAAGAACAAAAGGAAAGTCCTGATTGATTGATTGATTGATTGATCAGGACTTTCTTTTTGATTGACTGATGGTCATTACGCTAGAATGACGTAGAATGTCATTAGCGTACTGCCACGTTTGGCACGCCAGATGATAAATCATTTGGAATATGATGATGGAAATGAGGCTGGCAAATGCGATTGTTCATTTGAGGCCACTTTCTGTTTCTGAGAGCAAATTTTCCTTTTAACTCTTAGAAAATCTTAATAGCTAACAGATTTACCTGACTAGATAAATCATTTTGTGCTTTTCGAAATACAATACTGGGCGAAAACAATAAACCCAAATAAATATAGTAGCCTTGGAATGGTTCATGTTATGATATGCACATGCAAACTTAGAAATGTTTGCAAAAACTATTTTCTTCACAACGGGTCAAAGAGATTTTGACGAGAATCTGAACAGGTGAAACGAAGAAGCACCGGTTGAAAACTGAGTCCGAAAGTTACAAGATATATCAAAATGTCATTTAACTCGATTTTTCAGAAAGTAAGAAGACACAGGAAAAAAAATAACAGGGACAAGGAATACACCGGAGGCTTTGTAAATTAAACTTTGATTTGGATAGGTGTTCAGCAAAGTACACTGATCAGGGTTTTCGTGAATAATGTTTATGAAATTTAATATTTTTTTTAAATTCGCCTCCGATATTAAACTGTAGATTATAGAAAATGGGTAAAAATGTAGACCACATACATTAGTGTATTTCATTCGCTAAAGATATGATTTTACTGACACGACAACCACAAAAATGATTTCATGGCTATAGTATTCGAGGTGTTAGTAACATTAATGTTCCAAATGACAGGTGTTATACTCTGAAAACAGTAACAGTGGGCTAACAATTCACCATCCTGTTACAGGTGTGGTAACAACAATTCTTTTGGAAGTTCTCATACGAAGGCCTCCCTAGCTGCAACCAGGTAAGCCTCGAATTTTGTTTCGTTGGTGATAATTTGAAGGCAAAACTCAGGTCTTTTCTTTGCAATGAATTCTTATAAATTTACCATTAAGGCAGGCAAATAAGGATGCTTCGTATTTATATGATAAAGATGAGTGCCCTTGCTTTCTTTTCTATACACGTGCAGCAGCATTAAGAAATAAAATACTAGTTCTTTAAGTTTTTAAAATGCGTTGATGTCATGCAAAAGAGAAAATATTTAATTGCAATCTAAAAGAGAAACGTAATATCTAGAAGATAAGGCAGTTTAGTTAATATTCCCTTTTCCAGTCAAATCTAATGTAATCTGAGGTCCCTAAATGTTAACTGAGGTGGGAAGTTTCATAACAGAATGTGTCCTTAGCAAGAATACAGAGCAATTGGTATTAGGTGGTTCTTAAAATCTCAGAATTCAGCTGAATTATTTGGAGTCCCTTTTCAAATATGCTCTAGATATTCGAGTTGATGGAACAAGAGCCATTAGATATTAGGTACCGATAGGCTACTGATGGAAGGTGTAACCTAAGACACTAATTTAGGGCAAACTCAGCGGTTACCAGAGGAGGAAAAATGACAGGAAATTTGCATACTCGATGAACCTTTCATTCCTTTTGCTGTACCTCCGTTCATATTCTCTTTCATCCCTCTTGCTTTCCACCCTCTCCAACAATTCTTTCATAGTGCGATTGCGAGGCTTTCCTCCTGTTACACTTTTCAAACATTGTTACTCTTAACTTCCCTTTCAGCGCCGAATGATCTCATAGGTCCCAGCGCTTTGCATTAGGCCCATATTTTAGATCTTATTTCAGAAATGCCATAGGAAGGTAGTCCAAAAATATGTCACTGGAGGGAAATAATAGCTTTTTTCTGTATTGTGTGTGTTGGTATGTGTGTGTGTGCGTGTGTGCACTAGCGGATCCCAGGGGGGGGGGCGCACCTGAGCACGTGACCCCCCATGAAAAATAATGACAAAATGATAATATTGAAGGTTTAGATAATAACATAAATAAGAAATATAAAATGGAAAAAATAAAAATCTATTATAGAAATATAGAAATAATATATATATATATATATATATATATATATATATATATATATATATATATATATATATATATATATATATATATATATATATATATATATATATATATATATATAATATGTATGTATAATATGAAAAATGGTGGGCTCCCATGAAATTTTTCTGGATCCGCTAGTGTGTGTGTGTGTGTAAAGTAAAACGAAGAGAAACCGAGACACAACTTTCCATTTCCCAAGCGTCCAGAAATGCATTTTCACCGAAATGTGACTTTTACACCAAAAATGCAGTTAAACGCACGAGCCCGTTGCGTGACAAAATCCGCATGCCTGGTGAACATTATTCCGACCAATCAGGAATAAGGATGTAAATAAACGGCAACTGATTCCTCCCAAACACGAAGGAAACCAAGTTGTTAAACACTGAAATCCGGCTGTGAAATAGAGAAGCTCCATAACTAGATAATCCTGGAAAAGACTCGATTTCCTTGGAAGTTCTTCTTCCTCCTCATAGATTTGATGTTGTTTGCACCGGCGACGCAGTGACTGAAACTGATGTTTATAGACTGTTGGCGATGATAATGATACTGGTAAACTTTTTTCTTTTGCCAGTTCAATCAGAGTAATTTTCTGGAGTAAAAATGTGAAATCTTTAGCAAAATATGAATTAAATTTTACTAAATACCTGATCTCGGTGTTGGAATGTATGTACAAATATTTCTTTATGTCTAAGATTTATGCTTGGCACCGTACAACATGGTCTTACACGTACAGTACATACACGCATTCAAATAAACACTGATATATACAGAGATGTATATGTATATACATGTATAAATCATATATGTGTATATATATATACTGTATATGTATATATATGCATATATATATATATATATATATATATATATATATATATATATGTATATATATATATATATATATATATATATATATATATATATATATATATATATATATATATATATATAAATTCCTATAGATGTGTCATACTCATCCTCAAATTTGTGAGTTTAGTTACTTATTGGTTGTAAGTACATTTTATTTTCTACCAACGCTTTCATCAAGTAAAGAGCTTGAGCCAAGCTTCTTCTTAGAGAGAGAGAGAGAGAGAGAGAGAGAGAGAGAGAGAGAGAGAGGTCAGGGTATTTCGTAACATTTAATCTCAGTTCCGAGCCTGAGATATCTGCTACTATTTTTTCCTTGAGATCACCTCTCATCCCTGATGACTTTATGGGCGAGAAGGTAATCCAGATACACGCGGAAGTAGCCTTTGCTGACATGGCCTCTGCTCTTAATGAAAATAGTAATATGTTTATAAGAGGTTTGAGGTTGATGAAAACAGTAATATTAATATGAGAGGTTAGAGGTTAATGAAAATATTAATATGAAAGGTTAGAGGTTAATGAAAATAGTGATATGAATATAAGAGGTTAGAGGTTACTGAAAATAGTAATATTGATGTAAGAGGTTAGAGGTTAATGAAAATATTAATATTAATATGAGAGGTTAGAGGTTTAATGAAAATAGTGATATGAATACAAGAGGTTAGAGGTTAATGAAAATAGTGGTATGATTATAAGAGGTTAGAGGTTAATGAAAATAGTGGTATGATCATAAGAGGTTAGAGGTTAATGAAAATAGTAATATTAATGTAAGAGGTTAGAGGTTACTGAAAATAGTAATATTAATATAAGAGGTTAGAGGTTAATGAAAATAGTAATATTAATATAAGAGGTTAGAGGTTAATGAAAATAGTAATATTTATATGAGAAGTTAGAGGCTAATGAAAATAATAACATAATTATAAGAGGTTAGAGCTTAATGAAAATGATATGATTGTAGGAGGTTAGAGGTTAATGAAAATAGTAATACTATCATAAGACATTGGAAGCATGGCTTGGAATTACAGTCGTTAATGACAGATTTTATAAATTTAGTAGTATTTGTCAAGGAAAGTTAGTAAATACAGGAAATGGAAAATGGATGAAAATAATTACTTTCAGCTAAAGACATTTGACATAAAAAAAAATCGATAATGCTAATAGATTCACAATTTCGTGAAAATCTGTGTAATAAAAATCCACAATTATATAGTAAATATATTACTATGTAAAATATATAAAATAATTTATATAGTAATATATTTACTATATAATTGTGGATTTTTATTATACAAAATCGATCATTTTAGGTGTGTTTATCAAAATGATAAAAGTGGGGAAATTGTAAAACAGAGGAAGTGGGAAGTTGGAAAAAAATAATTACTTTATACTAAAGACAAGAATTTTCACCCATTAGAAATCGATACTTTAGCAAATGGACCTGATTAGAGTTTCCAGTGTCAAAGTTAGGTTAGGTTGCAAAGCATATTTTTCATTTCGATATGTCGTCTCTATCGGTTGGTCCGAGTCCGTAGGTCTACCTAGATCTCCTACCCCATTTCACGCTCTCCCACATTTATGCCAGCTTAGAGAGAGACTCTGTGCTGGCATAAGGACCGAAGTCGAAAGTTAAATGTCTTGGTATAAAACCCAATCCCTGTTTAGGCGACAGTGTGTCTCTTCCTCAGTTCTCTTAGTATTCTTAATAATTTCTTTACATTTTTATCTTTCTATTTATCAATTTGCTAATTTATCTTGATCTCTAATAACTGAGATAATCTTTTGTATTTCCTTTTATCTTTTGTAGTTTCTTTCGATGAACACCACATTCTTTGGAAGCTTAAATTTCAAGTCGGTGGCCCCTGTGGGCTTGTTCCATAATAATAATGATAATAATAATAATGATAATAATATTAGGAAAAAGACCTTCTTTAATACAGGTTTTGTTAAACAAAATGGCAGTTTCAACAGCATTTATTTTATATAGTAAACGCTCAATTCGTCTTATCAGTTGTTTTTCTTGCGTTAGAATGGTTGCAAAGCAATTGACCGATCATTCATATCCGGTGGTTTAGGATGTGTAAACTCGTTGAATGTCGACTATTTCGCACCTCGTTAGGGCATCATTCTAACTCATCACTCGAACCACGGATGTCCTAATATCACACCGGATATTCAATTGCTTGCAACCATTCCAGGCAAGAAAAACAATTGATAAGACGAATTGAGCGTTTACTACATAAAATAAATGCTGTTGAAACTGCCATTTTGTTTAACAAAACCTGTAATAATAATAATAATAATAATAATAATAATAATAATAATAATAATAATAATAATAATAATAATAACAACTAAATGGGTCATTTGCAGGTGTGTAGAAGACATGATATTGCAAACATGTGCAGTGCCCTCACCTGAGATGCTGCAGTCTGTTCGCCTCCCCCACTCAATACACATGCCTCAGGTGCCAAGGTAAGCAATTAACGGAAAGGTATATCGGAAAACTCAAATTATTTAGCAGTAAAAAAAAGTTCCATTTTCATTGGAGGGTTTTGGTAGCAGATCTGGGACCAAATAAAAAGACTCCCAGTTTAAAAGAATTAGAATTAATTTTCTCATCAAGTTTCACAATCTGTAGGTCCCGTTGGTAGGTAACCAGTTGGTTCTTAGCCAAAATAAATCTAATCCTTCGCAGCCTTAGGAGAGCTGTTAATCAAAGTAGTCAGAATATTTAAACTTAATAAAAGTTCCCCAGTTTAAAGCTGAGAATTAATTTCATTATGTGCTAATCATAAAAGCAGAATTTTAAACGCGTTGAGGAATATATTCTAATTGAGGGATATTACTGCAGAGATATGCTTGTGCTATAATTTGTTTCTAATCTCAGTTTGTTTTTTGTTAAATGGTTATATAATTTTTTTTTTGTAATTTATGGTAAGCGCAACTTATAGATAGATGACGGTGCTTCAAGCTACGAATGTTGTCTTAATCCATTAGATATTAATCCCATAGTTATGATAATTAGCGTATTTACACTGATAGTAGTAATTTTATACAAACCGGAAAAATGTTTACGAAATGCGTCAAATACTGATCATAGCAAACCAGGTTTATATTATCCCCTTTGTATGTTTGTCGAAGAAAGAGGATTTTGCCTCGACCGTGTTTGCAAGAGGATTAGCGCGAGTTTCTCTTTGCGTGTTTGTTGCCGAGTTTTCCGGTTCATTCATGCAATGCTTCTCTCTCTCTCTCTCTCTCTCTCTCTCTCTCTCTCTCTCTCTCTCTCTCTCTCTCTCTCTCTCATCGAGAGGACGAAAAGTCCATCTTGAAGGTCACTCGCTTATGAACACGATGAAGAGAATTTTGCTATAAAACTCACGGTTCTGGGAACACTGACGCTTGTTGCTAATTAATCTTCGAAGAGAGAGAGAGAGAGAGAGATTTTCAACTTGTGCCCCATTAGTGTGCAGGACATACTAGTTATTACATTTTCTTTAGTGGACAGAAATTACGCGAGCGTATTGCTGAACAGAATGAGCTTTTCAGCCAAATAATAGGTAATTTGATTCCTCTTTAGGCAATTTATTTACACCAAAGCATATATAATAGAATCACCAGATAGATAAGCAATTAAACTCACAAATTATTAATAATAATGATACTTTTTAGCATTAGCATTTGAAGTAAAACCAGCAAGATCAGTTAATTCCTTATCGTGATGCACTAAATCAAAGATTTGATAAACTCTACGGTACATACACTAAACATTTCACCCGAACCTTGAAGATTGATCATAATAATAAGTGATTTGGAAACAAAGAAGCAGACATAAAATTTAATCCTTTTTCTAGCTGTGAGATCTCAATCGACAGCGATAGCGATTACAAAGGAGAAAACGACGCAGACTCGGAAACTGTGACCACATCTCGTAATCCGCGAAACGAAGAAGAAGAAGAAGAAGAAGAAGCGGAACATAAACAAAGGCATATGATCAATGAAGGTAGGTCTGTGTTTACCTTTTGAAGCTGCATTTTTCTCCTGATGAAAACCGCCATTTTGTCTCCTCGGAACGGTAATTAGATCTTTTTGTTAACTAAGCCGAAAATTGTTGTTCATTAATGTGAGACCTCGATGCCCAGTTTGTTAGATTAGAGGGAGATTTGGGGAAAGTTGGGAAAAATAGGATGGTCCAGTAACCAGCGTTCCAAGAGAGGAAGAAATGCAAATGAGTGTATCCCCGGTAACGAACGGCAATGCGAGGAATGGGTATTTCAGACAGAAATTATGAATAGTGTTTTTAGATGAGTAGTCGAGCAAAAAATGAAAGTATGATTGCAGAGATATATCCGTATATGTATACTGTATATATATATATATATATATATATATATATATATATATATATATATATATATATATATATATATATATATATTATGTGTGTGTGTGTGTGTGTGTGTGTGTGTGTGTTTTTATAATATATATATATATATATATATATATATATATATATATATATATATATATATATATATATATTTTATTTATACACATTTATAATTATATATATATTTTATATGTAAACACAGACACACACATGTGTATATATAAATGTGTGTGTGTGTGTGTGTGTGTGTGTGTGTGTGTGTATAACACGGAAGCAAACACGCTTCCGCTACTCCTCAAGAAAAAAAAAAACATAATAATTCAAAATTATCTAAATGAGCGTCACGTGACCATCTCTAGCCCGAAGAAATCATGCGACGCTGGAGGAGAAGTGGCCCTCTGTTGGCGCGAATGAAACCTTGACTCTGTTTACAATGAAACGAGATTCCCGGTATTGCTTTCCTTATGCTCTCGGCATGAACGCAACATGCTCCTTGGAGCGTGACTTTGAAAGCAAATTGCCAATGGAATCGAAGAACGCTGGCAGCCGAAAGTACGGTGTTGAGGTGCGGAGAGAGAGAGAGAGAGAGAGAGAGAGAGAGAGAGAGAGAGGATCTTGTTTCAAGCATAGGATATTAATGTAATCTTAGGTGTCGGTTGTACTGTATTTCAAAATTATTTTTTTTATTACGATTATGATCACCTTCAAGGGTTCGCGTGAAAAGTGCAGTGCATATACCGTAGAGTTTATCAGATCTCGGATTTAGTGCATCACAATAAGAAATCAACTGATCTTGCTGGTTTTGCATGAACTGCTAATTCTAAAAATTATTATTATTATTATTATTATTATTATTATTATTATTATTATTATTATTATTATTATTATTATTAGATAAATCTAAAAAGATGCTAATCTTTAAAGCAAGTTACCACTAGGTAGAATTCTGGTAGGCTAAAAAGAAAAACCTAATTTTCAGAATTGATCAAAAAAACCTTTCCATTCTCAAAGCAGAGTTCGAATTTGTTAAAAAGATAAGTTTATCTTTACTGATATATGTCTTGGTCACTCTTAGTAAAACTGAAGAGCAATATTAATCCTGTATATAAAAGTTTGAACTAAAGTCACAAACAACACATCACGATTGAGACATGAAATTAAAACGGCAAACATTTGCGAGAAGACTTTTCCAATTTCTTAGTCAAAATTAATTATTTGTTATATTTTCTCTACTCAGTTACGTCCTAATTTCTCATTTGCCAGTCTCTCTCCTTTTCTCATGTACGTAAGTTTTTTGCTTAATGTAGCAAAATTTACAAGTTCTTCGGCTTTTGGATAATAATAATAATAATAATAATAATAATAATAATAATAATAATAATAATAATAATAATAATAATAAT
>NC_089795.1:52047966-52062966 GCF_040412425.1 Macrobrachium rosenbergii
ATGAATGCTAAAAAAGCGAAAATTGTGTTACAAATGACGAGATACTTCCGGTTCCTCAATAAGTTTCCTGATATTATATGGAGTAATATTATATTTTCCTTCTGTAAAGGCCTGTTTGCCAATTAAATTTATTTATAATTTTTAAGGCAATCTACTTTACTCAATTATTCTCTTCGGTTGGTCAAATTCCTGTCAAATTACAGAATAGAGAGGATTACAGGCGTCTTGAATTTCAAAAACACCAACAATAACAGCAAGAAAGTTATAACGTATTCAGCTGTAGCAGAGAAACTACCCAAAAATATACTTCCCAGTTTGCAAATGGTTCGAAATTAAATATGATATGAAGTCTGGTGATGAAAACATTTTAGTGAATTGTCTTTTCAAAGAATGAAAACTATAATGGTTATAGAGCTCTGCTTATCAGAAAAATGAAAACTATAATGGTTATAGAGCTCTGCTTATCAACAGTTTTTTCTGTTATAGTTCTGCAATCTTTCTAGAGCAAGACACACAAGTGTATAGGTTCCTACACCTACACATATTATATGAATAAGTGGTACAAAATTAGTGGGCATTCATTGTAAAAATGACTTAATTTTTTTTTTTACTTAACAAGACATCTTAACATGAGATGGCTAAAATCAGAATATCAAGAACGTAACTTAAGTATATTTTGTTTTGGAACAAATACAAATGAAAATTAGTTTTCATAGGCTAAATTCCTGAATAAATACATATTTCCAATGAAGTTCCTCTTCTTCGTTCTCCTTTCCCCCAGACTGCGTCCACCCATCACCCAGGGGCGTAGGGGCAATGATCAGCCCCCACAAGATCATCTGGTACCTGCAGGAATCGCGGCGCCGGAGCAACGAGAGCGCGATCCGCCGCATGCAGCCCCTCCCCGTCCACCACGAAACCGCCTCCGCCAACGCCCCAAAGTACATCCGGGCGGAGCGCGACGGGTCGCTGAGAAACGTCAGCGTCTCCGATACGTCCCAGCCGGCTAGCGCGGTCAGGCAGACGTCACGTCAGCAGCAGGTCCGCCAGTACTCGGAGTCCTCCCAATACGACAGCAGCGCCGAGGAGAGCGACACGGGCGCTGAGCTCTCGGAGCTGGAGCGGTGCGTCCTGTCCCTGACGCACCGGAGGAGCCAGCTGAGGAAGCAGGACACGAACGCCTATCTCATCGCCCCTCCCGAATACAAAATTGGCGACGACGTCTCGACCGTCCTGGAAGACAGCTGATAAGGTCACGGCGATTTCATTTCTTTTCCTTTTTTTTAGGGGCCACTCAGAGCCGCACCAGTGCTTATAAAGTTGTCTATAATAGACCCGTATACATATATATATTTTTTGTAATATATTTTCTTAATCATAGGAGCGTAGGAGACTGATGGATTTAAATAGTAGCATTGTCGATGTACCTCACGCTTAAGTCATATGTAATACACGGAGACCAATCTATTGTATAACCACAAGAGATGTCACATAAACATTATTTCTCTTGATGATTTTGCTCTGTAACGATTCTCTCTCTCTCTCCCTCAAGTAATATATTTTTGTTGTTGTTGGCAGTAAAGTATCAATTATCAGTAAAGTATGTCGATTCTGATAATTAAGAACTGCTTTCATGTTATGGGATATAAATAAACTTACTTCATTAAACTATTAGTTTTCTTTGAGCTCGATAATGGAATGCTTTATCATCTCAACTTTCTCTTCCTGATAACAAGGGACACTAAACTGAAATTAGTCTCTTGTATGCTTGCAAAACATTGTCTATGGTGAACTATATTCATATCTTTTGGTTCTCTACAGAGAAAACGCTTTTAAACACATCTGTTTATTGTCAGGGAAACATTTCTCTGTTTTTGTTTTTAGGATTTGTATGTCTGGCCAGTTTTGAAGATGGCAGAACTCACTGACATTCAAATTTCCTGCTGGCATATGTTTAAATTTGATGTTTTTCTTGTAGATACTGTCATAATTTGATGGGTTTTATTATTTACGAAACTATTTTGAATTAGCAAAAGGGGCGTAGGAATTCCGAAATCTGGAAAATATTTTAAGAAAACCTTGAAGATGGTATTACCTTTTAACGGGTTTACGTTCAAAATCACAGAGTAAAAACGGAAAACTGAATCATATTTTACAGGTAATCTGTAACAAATCTTCGCAATAGTTTCATTTAAACGAGTCGGTTGGTAGGTTGCTGGTCTAGATTATGCTTTGTTCAGACGCATTCTAAGCATTATATTTTGGCAACAAACTGTAATGAAATTCGAATTCAGGGAATATCTGAAGAGAGTAGTGAACTGATGCAAATGGTACAATTTTTCTTTTCATGTAGCGTTAAAGATGCGAGTACAGAAAAATATCATATTTTCATGTGGCTTCAAATATTCTTTGTAAAAATGTATATGGCCTTTTTACATAGGCGTAGGAGGTGGGATTTATTTTGGGGGCAACACCAAGATTGCCCGAATTTCAGAAACCTCTAGAGTTTTTTCAAATTGCCATATATTCTGTGTAATAAACACCAAACAGCTGTTAAATTAGGTACAGTAGGTACGAATTTAAAGAAGTTTAGCAAACCCATGTAGGTACCATTCTATTCTTCATTCAGTGTTCAAGCATACATGAACACTTGTGTGTTTTTGTAATCGAATGGGGATATTCTAAAGTAAATGATAAATTGATAATTTTCTAATTTATTACCTGGTTAACTTACAAATACAAGTTTATCATCCTTTTTATTCTTTTTCTCGTATTTTTTAAATTATAGAATTTATTTTCTTTTCTGAGGTTGAATATGCTGGGCCCATTTGCCCGGGTGGCGTTTGAATTCAGACGGGGGTTGGGGGCAGTTGCCTCCCCACCCGCCTCCTACGCCTATGCCTTTTAATAATTTATTCATTACCTATGGAGAAATGGCAACTATGTTATTTTCATAATAGCTAATTTTACAAGTCATTACGATAAAATGACGGCTAATTTTGTAGATCATTTGGTTAGTGTGATATACAGTACATCTAATCAGTCTCAGCTGCTGAGGAGTGACTGCCCAATGCAATTACATGCTGTTAATGTTTGGCAAATGAGACCGACGAATGAAAATTGGTGCAAGTTATATATAAACTTTGACGTTTAGCGCCTAGGAACGAGGCAAATGATTAGGAAACGTCAGTTTTTCTACGAATACAATTATCATAGACGCTCGCTACAAGTCTCCTGATGCAAAGTGGATCCACACGCCGGGTTCAGTTTTGACGGGTGAGTGATGTTAGCATACTACAGAGTAAACGGCCATTATCTAAGTCATTTGTAACGAGTGACTGTGAAGCCATCTTTTGATAAGTGACCGTATCTAACTCTTGCGAGTAGAATGAAGACCACGACTGTTTTTTCTGATTAATAATTTAAAGGATAAATTTCAGTATTCGGACTGACTGTGTTTTTTATAAATAAGAAAATTTTCACGGGAACTGTAGAAACATTTGTAAATTTTCAAGTTTTTCTGTTTATTTCATGTTACGAATCATTTCTATAGGTTATATGCCACGAATATACATATATTATTATATATATACACATTATATATATATATATATATAGGAATATATATATATATATATATATATATATGTTATTTATATATGTATGAAAAGTATGTATTTATGTATATCCGAGGCGTGTGTGTATATATATACATATACATATATATACATATATATATACATATATATATATATTATATATATTATTGTTATATATATATATATATATGTATATATATATATATATATATGTGTGTGTGTGTATGTATATGTGAACTACATAACAGCAATCTTACAAAAAATATTGCAAAATGTGGTTCTCGTTTCATAACACATGCTTAGCCAGCTATGGTAACATGTTTTTTTACGACTAATCATTTTCTGATGAAATGGAATATATAATTGCTATAGTTCCCTTGAGTTATTTATTAGTTATTACTAAAATGCGTCGTTGATAAGTAAGGCTGCTATCGAAAGCCAATGAAATACATTAACAAAAACCCACAATTCTTGAGCAAGTACTACCACAAACGCATACAAACACATTCACACACATATACACGCATTCACACAGACATTCTTCACTTTACAAAATATAGAGAGAGATATATATATATATATATATATATATATATATATATATATATATATATATATATATATATGAATGTATATATACAACAATACTTTGTTTTGCTGAGCAACGTACAACTGGCAAATCTTATGTCGATCCCAGAACTCAACTGTACGAGTCTGGAAGAAGGGTAAAAAGTAGATAACACTATTAGGAATGTGTGTGTTTTCTCAGAATTATGAATTGTCTGATACAGAATTCCAAATCTGCAGAATTTTCAAACGTAAGGAAGGGTTTCGATACCAATATTTTATTATTATTATTATTATTATTATTATTATTATTATTATTATTGAGAAGATGAACACCGTTCAGATGGAACAAGCCTACAGGGGCCTTGACTTGAAATTCAAGCTTCCAAACGGTGTTCATTAATGCGGGTGTTCATTAGAAAGAAAGTTAGATTTATAGGAGGTGATGGGAAACTCAGAAATAAATTCCTCTAAAGACATCACTTATTGTACCCACCCTTCAATGAAGAACAGTGTTCATTAAAATTATAAACTAAGATCACTTATTAAGAAAAGATGTGGAATGCAAGTTAATTATTAAAATGCAAGGAGAACTGTATTAACGTAGTAATGATACATAAGGTTTAATTTTTATTTATTCTTTGAATAATAAAAAAACAAAACATTTAGAAATAGAATGGTTTGCATTTCTCAAATCAGTTGAACCTTGAGTTTTAGTGTGGTACTCCCACTTGGCCCTATATTGTAGGTTCATCTGTTTGGGTTGGTGTCAATGACCACTGCAGTTGTGACGCCAGAAAACTTACGATAATCGTTTATCATTTTCGTATGGTCGGCACTGTTTCTAACCTCAGAATTAAATAGCATATAACAGTGATGCACTTAGCCTAGAAAAAATGTATTTTTTTTATTGTAATTATTCCTTGTCTCACCCATGTTAATGCTCTTACGAATCAGTTATTTTTTATTTTTCTTTTTTTTTTGTAAAGGATATCGTCTACCTGAGTTTTCATCCGATGACGAAATACTGTTTCTTGGCACAAAAAGAAAGACCATTGCAGCTTATTACATTTTGTTAGACCATTATAGCAATAACGAGTACCTGTTGAGGCACTGACGTATAGCCTAATAATTACTGCTACCAAATGTTATATATATGAAAAGCATTTTCTTATTCCTTGATAAAAGCTCTTATTAGATCGACTTAATGTTTATGGCCGCAGTAATTCATAGAGCAAAAAGACGTAGTGTTTCTGCAAAAAAATGGACAGGCTTTTAGTGATAATAGGGAGTTTTGCTGAATACTGCGAAAGTGAATGCTTTTACTTCCTGGCTTTGTCTGCGCAGCAAGAAGTTGATTTACGAGGAAATGTCACGTGTCTTTGCAATCCAACGTCAAAAGTGGTTGGAAAATGATGATTTATTTTAAAGGCTGTTATAATACTAGCCATGTACTCATGATATCATCTAGTAATTTTCTTTGAGTTTTCGTACGTTTGTTAGATTTAACCTCATTAACGTTAAATTGATTCTAAATGAGTGGGGACTTTTAGATACTCGTCTGAATTTGGCGAACGTATGAGTTTTTCGATACAAGGGTCATCATCAGACTGAAACATCCCAGTAATCAATCAGATTTCAATGACTGGGGAAGAAATGTTTAATAACTGAAGCCTCTTAAAAAAACAGACAAGTTCTTTGCGTGAGATATTTTTTAATGTGGGCAGGTTGTTGTTCTTATATAAAATAAAACAAATATTCAGAATTTACCTAATTATCAAGAAGTACTCATGATTAATGTTGCTATGTTTGACCTTAAAAAGCTAGACATATATATATATATATATATATATATATACTGTATATATATATATATATATATATATATATATATATATACTATATATATATATATATATATACATATATATATATATATATATATATATTATATATACGTACATACATAGAGAGAAACTGACTAAAATTAATTTTCTTTTCACATCCTTTTTCACCCATTAGTATCAGCTCTACTTCACTGATAATAATATATCATATCCTGTACATTATCTATGCCTTCAGGAATATTAATGTCTGCGCATGCGCGAGAGAAGATAAAAGCAACCGTTGTTTTTGGTTTGACGCACTCCTTCCCAGAGTGTCGTACCGTCAACGAGGAACCGATCGGAAGTAAGTTTTCTTTAGTTAGTTCGTCCCTGTTTTGACGAACTGGAGTATTTGAGTTTTCCAGCCACAGGGACTCAGTTTTTGACACTCTAGAACATAAAAAACTTCAGCTGTCTGTATTGTCACATTTTCGAAACCAAATTTCCTCAGAAGTTGAGCTAAGTAAAGGCTCTGAATTATCAATATCTTTGTCATTTTCTCAGAATGGGGAAAAAATAGCTTACGCCAGTTCTTCAAACTAGGGACGAGTTTAAGTTAGCGCTGGATAATTTTAATTATCAGTTTACCTTGATATCGAGAACACAAGAAGTAAATGTCATTAACACAGGCATGAATTTCAACAGAGAAGTAATTTTGAGAGCTATTTAACTGTGCAAGTCATAACTGAAAATTTTCTTGTTTCAGATTAGTTTTACTTAAAAACTAAACTAGTTTAACCAAATATTCATCTAGGCTTAACAAGGCGAGCAGTTTGTTGTCTTGCAATGAGGTAATAATTATTAAGCAATAGTGTTCTATGAAAGGAGGCATTTTTGAAGTGGTCGAGTGTCATAAAATCCAGCACAGGTTTTCTTCAACTTCTTCTTGTACAATGTCAACTTTGGTATTGCCCTCAAAAGCACTTGGTCTTGAGGTCATTAAAATTGAATATATATGTATGTATGTATGTATGTATGTATATATATATAATATATATGTACATATAAAATATGTTGCACTATAGCATATATATATATATATATATATAAGTGTCATAATATATATATATATTTATCTTACATATATAATATACATATACATACAAATATATATATATATATTACATATATATAATATACATATATATATATATATATATATCTGTAACTCTCTCATGCAGTTCAGCTTACCACTTATGAACTGATACAGCTGACACCTGTCTCCCTCTCCCATAGGCTCTGGACATTAACTGAACGAAATCCGCATGCCATGGAACCAATATTGCATCGAGGAGAAACGGGCCTCGCGGATGTCCTGGCAGACTTCTTCGGATCAAAATTCTCGGGTCACGGGTTCCCGCACGTTGCCAATCGCATAACGAAGGTTCGCAAGGTCCTGTGGTTCGTCATTTCCGTGGTCTTCATCGCCTTTCTCGCCAAGCAAGTCATGACGTGCTTCGGGGATTACTACAAGTACCCTAAGAAAGTCACCATTGAGGTGAGTGCCTTCTGCGTGAGAAGAAAGCGTGTATTACAGATTTGTTGTTATTATTATTGCTTGTTGCTTTAAGACGCATATTCTCCCAATAAACATACTACCCTAAGAAAGTTGCCATTGAGGTGAGTGCATTCTGCGTGAAAAGAAAGCATGTATTACAGATTTGTTTATATTATTATTGCTTGTTGCTTTAAGACGCGCATTCTCCCAATAAACATACTTCAAGTACCCTAAGAAAGTCACCACTGAGGTGAGTGCATTCTCCGTAAAAAGGAAATAAGTATTACAGATTTACTTTTATTATTATTGCATATTTTAAAACTCGTATTCTCCAAATAAACAAAAGGAGAAGAAAACATCGCAATGGCATCATATAATGACAATCTATATCTAAGAAGAAAAATACCAGCTTTTGTAGTGTATAATGCTCAGAATGCGAAATAGCCAAGAAGTGTTGTTTCTTCATGCAGAATTAAAGTATCAAAGGACAAGTTTCTGTCAATTTATATACATACACATACATACATATATATATATATATATATATATATATATATATATATATTATATATATATATATATATATATATATATATATATATATATTTATATTTATATATATATATATATTTATGTATTTATATTTATATATATATATACATATATTCATGCAGAATTAAAGTATCAAAGTGACGTTTCCGTCAAATTACATACATACATACATACATACATACATACATACATATTACATATGCATACATATATATACATATATATATATATATATATATATATATATATATATTATATATATTTATATATATTTATATATTTATGTATTTATATTTATATATATATATATATATATATATTTATATATTTATATATATATATCTATATATTTATATTTATATATATATATATATAGTATATATATACAGTATATATATATAGTATATATATATATATATATATACAGTATATATATATATATATATATATATATATATATATATATATATATATGACTGGGGAATGTATATACCATATAATCTAACCTGGCCCACTTTCATGCTCAGTCATTTTTCTGACAGCTCGTGGAACAGACCGACATCCTTTTCCCCTCGGTGACAATCTGCAATCTCAACACAGTCAAACTAAGCGCTCTGGCAAGCACGCATTTCGCATCTTTGGCCAGTGCGGAGGAGTATGCAGAAGAAGGTCAGTGGGCGTATTTGTTTGGGTAGTCTTTGAAATGTCTCGTGTTTACATTGACTTATGGTTATGTTCTTTTTAGAATATCTAAAATTATTTTCATTGTAAAAAAAACGCTTTCTTTTGTTTTTTATCATTCATTTATTCGAAAACCTCAAACTATTAAGAAATCTTGATAACTTTTGGTTTATTTCAAGAGTGAGATATTCAGTTAATTTTTTTTTTATTCACGTTGTGATTTAAACCTATTCCATATACACGCATATATATATATACATATGCATATATATGTATATATATACAGTATATATACATATATGTACATGTATATATGTATATATGCATATATATACATATATATTATTTCATCAAAATCTTTGAATACTCTGCAAACCTTGATCCCACGGGAGGGAAACTCGCCTTCAGTCGTGGATTCAAACATACGCACGCAAGAACGATTGACGTTACCGCTTAGCCCAGCAAAATCTTTTACCTTAACTGAAAGGAACACGATTCTTGTTCCGTAGGTAACTGCAGTGATTATGAAAGTCAAGCTCCATGGGTAACCAACAGTGATTACGTTCCTTTTTCGGCGGAGCAGTATTGGCAAGACTTCAATGTGTCAGCTCCCCAATCTTTCCGGTAATTTTTTTTTAGTTTTATTATTTTCTCTGTAGATTATAAGTGGCAACTTTCACATATCTCTTTATGCTTTGATGTTCATGTTTATGTGTCCATACTGTAGGATAAAATCACTCAGCATCAACATTTCTGCCCTTAATATTTTGGTCACTACTTTAGGTCAACTTAGTTTAAATCAAGTTAAACGCGATCAAGTTAGGTTGGGGCTAAAATAATTTTTACTAGAGACCTGAAAAGACTTGGGGTTGAAAAATCTTATGGCTGGAAGGGCTGAAATATTTTGTTATTACTAAGAATACTAAGCAATCGCAGCTGAAATAATATTAGGTGACTTTGTTCTGGTTAGCTGGAAATAGTTGAGAATATTCGCCTTATTTATATTTAGATTTCCCTATCATTATTTACAGAGCCCCAGATGAGAGGACGCATGATGTTTCTACAGATCCTTGATCGAGTGAGTAAATTGTGGCCTTTGTAAACTTTTTGGTAGGTTACAGTTTAGTTTGCCAGGCCGCGCTAACACCTGCCCAGACACAATCCCACCCGCCAAGGTAAGTAGTTCCAGCGACCCGGCCCTGCTTCCTCGCGACTCAGCGACACCACGCTTTGGGGGGTTCGCCCCGCCAGGTTAGGGCCTTTTTGCCGCCCTATGTTAGGTTATTAGGTTGGTTACATCTGGTTAGATCAGGACCTGGCACTATAGGAAAAGTTTGTCTTGTTTGTATTCGTCCGCCAGTTTCCTAGTCGGAACCTACTGTACACGACAGCCTTGTCCAACTAAACTGTAGGCGCTCCAACTTTTTAATTCCACAATTTCTAACAATTGCTTACAGTACTTTTGGTCGGGTTTTCTGCAGTCACCGAGTTTTAATGACTGCCTAAGTCTTGGTAAGCCTAGGATATATATTTGCCATATGCATACAATATGTATGCATATTAGTATATTTCAGAACTTGTTTACTACCGTATCTCAGACTAGTAAAAATAGTAACAAATGTTATTTTGCTGATGAGTTGTCTCATGAACAGGAGATTCATCCGGTGATTCATCCATGATTTAGCTGTTAAAGAATGAATGAGCCAGTCTCCACTGAACTGTCTTCTTCTCTGGGATCAGCCGTCATAAACAATTTCGTTAAAAAAATATAATAATTAAAATGATACTCTATGGAAGCTTGAGTTTCAAGTCAATGGCCCCCGTGGGCTTGTTACATATGAATATGGTGGTTCATCTTCGGAATAATAATAATAATAATAATAATAATAATAATAATAATAATAATAATAATAATAATAATAATAATAATAATACGCAATTATCGCTTCCCTTTTTTCTGTATTGTTTTAGCATCGGCATCCACGACTTCTGTGAGCTCATCAACATCAATCATCATCACTGCTGTATCACTAACAACCCATCAAACGATTAAAGAAACATCAGTTACATCTAACCAAGTTGCATCAACAACAGCAGCTACATCCACAACAAAAGCTACATCAACAACAGCAGCTACATCCACAACAAACGCTACATCAACAACAGCTACATCCACGACATCTACAACAGAGCCCAACGTTCTGCCCAGTGAAGAAACTGAAACCTCTTCAACAGTGACAGAAGGAAATGGTCCAATTACTCCCACAGCTGAAGCTTCAACTGAAGGACAGAGTAGTGATCAGTTTAGTGTAACCGAGAGTTCGGAAATAACAAAAACATCAATTGCTCCAACTGACATTCAGACTGACTCAGTCTCTACAACTTCAGCTACGTCTTCAAACAGTTTAGCTAATGCTACAACGCTCTCAGTGGCGCCATCTGTGGATACAACTGATACTGAAACAACTACGATTACGTTTTCTTCTCCACTGACTTCAGCAACAGCTCCAACTGACAATCAGACTAACTCAGTCTCCACAACTTCAGCTACGTCCTCGGACAGTTTAGCCAGTGCTACAACAATCCCGGTGACGCCCTCTATAGATACAGCTGATACTGAAACAACCACAACAAGTACATTTTCATCTCCAACTGACAGTCAGACTGATTCAGTCTCTACAACTTCAACTGCGTCCTCAAACAGTTTAGCCAGTGCTACAACACTCCCGGTGGCGCCCTCTATAGATACAACTGATACTGAAACAACCACAACAAGTACATTTTCATCTTCTTCAACTCTAGCTTCAACTTTAGCCACAACTGCAGCTGACAGTCAAACAGACACAACATCCTCAGTGTTGCCGTCTGTTGATAGTACTACTGAACTTCAGACGTCTACAGAGACTACGTTTTCAACTTCTTCATCAACTACAACCACTACTGTTTCACCCACTACACAATCGTCCACTTCGGCCAATTCATATTCAGAAGCTTCGTCGTCTGACAATACAGAAACTGCAAGTGAAGCTTCGCCACTTACTTCAGCTGACACAACACCTGAAGTTCCAGCTGATACAGGAACATCTGCGATTACTGAAGATCCAAGTCCAGCAGTTTCATCGAGTGAAGCTTTGCCTACAGTTGCAACATCAGCGCCAAAAGCTCCAAGTAAGTCCCTGAATAGGTCTAATACTGTTAAGTGTTACTCTGTATTCCGATACGGGTTCTTTGATCGCACTTACTTCTTCCGAGATATAAAACCGGAGTATTTTCGTATAGGCCAAGTTATAAAATGTCCGGTAACACTGGCGTGCATATGATCCATCTTTATATTTCCCCTTCGTCACAGACATCATTGACAATTATGTATAACAAAGGCCCTTGATCATACTACGATTCGTTATCAGTTCCATTCGTCATGATATGTTAAAGGGTTCATGCCATATGAATTAATTTTGCTTTAACGTGACTGGGTTAAATTGTTAATTTTTTAAAAATTAAGCGGTCATTATGTCGTTCCTTCCATAACTAGTATTCTGTAAACTCTACATAATAAATCCTACAGAGTTGTCTTTGTGTGTGTGTGTGCGCGCGTATGGAAAGAAAACGCTAAATAAGTGAGAAATGTGAATAATAGTAAAGTTAAAATAAATAAGTGTGTGTGTGTCTGTGTAGACCACCTAGCTTCTCAAGTACATAGAATTCTACCTAAGGTATTGGCGGATTAGTTTGCTACTATAATATTAGCCTTATTTATGTCGAACTTGTAAGGTAGTTCAAACTCACATCCTGGCCAAACTGTAGATTTTAACTAACAATAAGTTCCTAAGAACAGAACATCTCGCAGCATGTGGAAGTCATAGGCCTCCGTTACGTGACAAAGTCACGTAACTCACGGCCTTCACGACGCGAGTCAATTCCTCAAAATAAAGAACGACCCGTTCCACCTTCTTATCTATTCTGCGATTTCGTCATGTTGTGTCACATAAGGGAAACGAGCAATGGTTGCATACATAAACTTGCTGCCTCAGGACAATGCCATCTGTGAAGAATAGCAATCAACAAATTGATAAGAAGTCGACTCGTATGAGGTCATTAGGAAAACTGAAATGGCATTACGAATAAATTTGGGTAATAAGCGGAAGTTTATGAAGCTTATATTGACTTCAAGGCTGCTGGGAAATATTTGCGAAATCTTTTTCTATTAGCTAAAGTTTACGTGACTCATATTACCTCCAAGGCTGGTGGTATATTTCCGAGATCTTTTCTTTTAAAAAAGATAGTATGATATAAATAACAATCACATAATACATATCGTTCTGAATAAAACATGACTCAAACCATACAAAGAATAACTGGCTATGATATTGCATTCCTTCCCAGTAAACTGTTTATGAATAATTAAGTATGATAAGCTTCAATAAACAAGGAGTAATGTTCATGCTATATTCTAGGTAAACGGTAACGATTATTAGTAAAAGTATTGATATTCTAATTCTCAATGCTACATATGCTTCACTCGACCTTGTCACAGTTCTTTATTTTCACGTGTAAAAGTGAGTGTCATCATTTGATATGCTATATCCTGTGTCCCAATTCTGTATTACACGTGTAAAAGTATTACAATCCTCATTTTAAATTCTTATTATTCCACAGGCTTAAGGAAAAAGAGGCAGGCTGGAGGTAAGTTGTCTCATGACATGAGATTCTTCATAACTTTATTACCTGGCAGTTTTATCTCTTTCATACATATTTCACCTGACAAAAACGCCAATTTATTTTTAGATAACGCTTTTGTAAGTGTCTTTTTTTGCAGAATATTTTGAAGGAATTCTTTAAGGAAAACAATTACTTTGGCACAAAAATATTTTTTAATTCAAAATTTTTATTTTATTGGTCAATTTATCTTTAAGAGTTTTGATAACCCAAGTTTCATTTCACATTTAACTTTCATTTGTTGTGTAAGTTTTATAGATAATCTTTTTTCATTCAATTTCATTCAAATTTACTTTCTATGCAAAAACCCTCATTTAAATTTTTCCAAAGTCACTTAATTTTATGTAGCAAACTTTGTAAAAAAAGCTACTTCAGGCAATTTCAGCTATTCTAAACTTCTTGTGTCCTACAAGACTTACGAAACCATAAGTAACCCTCAAACAAACTTATATAGTATGGCATAGATCATCTAGCTACCCTTTGGCACGTTTTATAGACTCATTTCTTATACATTTCACACTAAATGACACGTCCTCCTTCTCTTATATCCACCATCTTCATTCTAATTTCTTTTTTTTCTGAAGCCTTTTTTTCCCTTGTGTTTAATTACTTCTACTTTTATTTCAAGTTTTTGCAAGTCATCTCTCGCATGTTCTGCCTTTTTTGGACGCCAATGTTTACCGCTCAACGTCTTTTCTCGTCTTTATTATTTTCGCTCATTTTCACTCTGAATATGCTTCTTGGTGTTTTTAGTATTCTGTAATAGAAAACTATTGTTACGGCTTTGTCTGTCCGTTCACACTTTTTCTGTCCGCCCTCAGATCTTATCATCCACCCTCCAATCATCAAACATACCAAATTGCAGCTCTCTAGCCTTAGTAGTTTTTATTTTATTTAAGGTTAAAGTTAGCCATGATCGTGCATCTGTCACCGCTATAGGTGCCAACAACACAGGCCACCACAGGCTGAAAGTTTCATGGGACGCGGCTGAGAGTTTCATGGGCCGTGGCTGGGAGTTTTATACAGCATTATACGCTGTACAGAAAACTCGATTGCTCCGAAGAAACTTCGGGGAATTTTTCACTTGTTCTATTCGACAATAGCTCCAAGTGACTTATGCAGTTAGTCCAGGATCGAATATATGACCTGATACTCCCCCCCCCCGCCGCCCTGCCACAACCCACTCCCACTCATTCATTCACTCCTTTAAACGCATGTCAACTTCTTTCTGTACGCGCAATCGTGGAGACTGAAGCCCATAAGAATCATATAGTATCTCTTCCAGTTATCAGTCCTCAGTGTCTATTAACCGACACGTTTTTTTCAGTTACATCTGAACAGAAGACGTCCCAGTCAACGGCAAACGAGAGCGAAGATTTAACAGAATACAGAGACTACATACGAGGTTCAGGCGTTACCAACCACAATCGATGGTGTAGGAGGGATAATCCTCTTGATTGCCTTGAAACTTACGGTTAGTGAAGTTTTGGGGGTGTTGTTC
>NC_089795.1:52067966-52075466 GCF_040412425.1 Macrobrachium rosenbergii
AATAAAATTTGATAATCAAATATTTTATCATATAAAGTACGGCAGTGAATCACAACAAGAAAGCTGTTTATGTTACTCGTAAAGCACTGCCTTATTTACGTAGAATCTGTACAGAATATCTATGAAAGGCGCTACTGTACACTTGCGTCTTTCAATGTTCCATTTGCATGAACATTTGAGAAACGTTACTGAAAAGAGAGAGACGTTTTGAAAGGCTGTTCATTGAAATATATGCCTTTTCCAAGTCGTGTAGGCTTCTGTGCCTTGAAAAGAAGATACAAGAGGAGTGTGGTTGTGCCAATGCTATAAACGATCTTCTCCAAGCCCTCAATAGTCCTTTGCCCAGGTGTAACCCTACAAATATCACTCAAGGTAAGATCTCTCTCTCTCTCTCTCTCTCTCTCTCTCTCTCTCTCTATGAAGTAACTCTCTCTCTCTTCCATTATGAAGTAAACGAAACTTTTCGATGTGAGGCAGACGAAATGATGATGTTTGTGGTATCTCATTAGGCCTTCTCTCTGATGAGGTAATCTTTTTTTCCATGAGGCAGACGAAATGACAATGTTTGTGGCATCTAACTCTCTCTCTTTATGAAGTAACTCACTTTTCCATGAGGCAGACGAAATGGCAATGTTTGTGGCATCTCATTAGTCTCTCTCTCTCTCTCTCTCTCTCTCTCTCTCTCTCTCTCTCTCTCTCTCTCTCTCTTATCAAGTAACTCACTTTTCCATGAGGCAGAGGAAATGACAATGTTTGTGGCATCTCACTAGTCTCTCTCTCTCTCTCTCTCTCTCTCTCTCTCTCTCTCTCTCTCTCTCTCTCTCTCTCTCTGATGTACAAACACTTTCCATGACGTAGATAAGGAAGTAAAACTTGTGGGACTTTATTTCAGTGGCCAAGGATAGTAAATGTTTAATGTTTCACTGTTAATCTCAAGTGTCCATATTAACTGTCTTATAATCATTAAATGAATTCATAAAATCAATGTTGTCTTGGTAACGTATGTATGTTTGTGATTATCTTTTATGTCATATTTACAAGCAAGTACTAATTTATTTTGTTTGCAAATGATTTTTTTATCTTATATACTCATTTGGTCATGATAACAACTTCATTTGGTAAAGAAACTGCGTTAGTATATTCTACAAAACTCAGTGTAACTCCCTTTCCTTCTCATTTTTGAAGAAGCTATCTTATATATTCTTTTGGTCATGATAACAGCCTTATTTGGTAAAGAAACTGCAGTAGAATATTCGACATATCTCAGCTGTAATTTCTTTTCTCTCTCATTTTTTTGAGTAACTTCTTAAACTTGTCTCCTTAGCCATGAACTCAATATTATATTCTTCCACAGATCTCTGCCGTCAAGTTCAGAAGAAAGTAATCACTGATGGAAGGCTTTGTACCTGTCCCCCTGCTTGTGAGTAAGTGTTTGGGAATTCATGACTGATTAAACTGAACGAAATAGTGCTGAAATATATGTATAGAAAGAGAATTCTCAAGAGTTCTTTGACTATACTAAAAAAAATGCCTTTTATTCTTTTGTGTCAAGTTCTGTATCTTACAAAATACTGTTTAGTTAGCCCCTTAGAGAATATTAATAACAATATGCAAAACACTGATTCACTTTTAACTAGCTTAGGAATCTTCTGTGCAATATGTATCTTATTTGAGACTTCCTTTGTATTAAAAAATTAAAAAATATTCAAAGGTTTTGCTCGTATGCTATAAAACAGAAACTGAAACATGAGAGAGAGAGAGAGAGAGAGAGAGAGAGAGAGAGAGAGAGAGAGAGAGAGAGAGAGAGAGGAGTTCATTTAACATTTCTCATCTGTTTCAGAGAACTGATCTACAATCCTCTTCTATCTATGAATCAGATCAACCAGAAGTTCTACAGGCTTCTGAAGAACAAGAAATCCATTTACGTGGGCGACGATGTATGCTCTGGGTATGTTGTCTGAAATTAATTTAATTTGGCACCTTGAAAGCACGCTCTATATAAACTGCTCAGTTTGATGATATACAGGTCTTCTTGAATGATTTATCATATTTGTAAGTTCACCCAAAAGCAGATCTGAGAATAGACATAGAATTAGAGTATGCTGAAAACGAGAAATTGAAAGCCAAGGGTATTTCAAAGTCGATTCTGACCTGAACAAGCGAGATTGAGACTGAAGAGGCTAAAGGCTTATCATAAACACAAATCGACAACACATCACATACATATCACAAACAGGTTGAAAACAAGTCGACGACTGTAACTGTAAAACGAACCTTTGGCAAATGCTGGTTAGAACGACCTACGACCTAATGGTCATTGACTTGTTTACATCCTGCATGTGATTTGTGTGAAGTAAGTAGCTGACTTGTGTTTATGACACGTTCTACTGAAATACACGAAAATTCGAGTGTATTCAGTTCTAGAATTATGACAACAAAATTTTGTAATTACGTCGCTGTTTTATAACTGTATTGTTGTTTGAAGGTAGTCAAAGGCTGCTCTTGTAGGAAGCCTTCATTATCACTACACTTCACAATATCCTTATCTCTGTTGGAATTGACATTCCTTGGCTTCTATTTCCAAGGAAGGGCGGAGACCTCCTGGCCAGGTAGGATGGGTTGAGTTAGGACGATTTCCTTGAACTGTCTTTGTCACAATTGTTTCTTCTTTAAGTAGAATCCTTGCTGTCATCAACATTGTTTTACGGTCAATATTTCATCCTATCCTTTTCTGCAGTGAAGTTAAGTGCATGAACAAAAAGATAAATGATTAGAGCTTAAAAGAAAAATAAAACAACAAATGATTCCCATTCATGATATTACTTCCCATTCATGATATTACTTATTTGTTAGGATTTCAGAAACATAGTAATAATAGATTACCCATAAAGGATGAGCAGAAAAAAATGAATCCTGGGCGATTGAAGATAATTTCTCATATCATACTTATCATGATTATTGTATCACGGGTAGTTGTATTGTGATTTATATTATTGTGAATATTTCCATGTAAGTTTAGCAACCTGTTGAATAGTGTTATTCAGTGAAAATGATAGATCATGACATTGCTCCCTAAAGTCATATACTGTATAAGATATGAAATTCAATATTTTTATTTTATCATTCTTGCAACTTCAGCTTATTAGGTCTTTAAATGTGTCTGGCAATATCATCCTTTTTCTTTGGAGAATGATTATTTGGAAATTAATATAATACTGACTTCATAGATTGTAGAACCCTTCTTCATTCTCTTAATTTTAACCCAATGTTTTCGTTTGAGTCATCCCTTTTTTTGGGTGAAAAATCAGTGAAAATCAATACAATACTGCCATCTTAGTTTATAGAATCATTATTTATTCTCTAAATTTTAACCAGATGTTTTCGTTTGAGTCATCCCTTTATTTTGGAAAAAAAATAAACTGAAAATTTATACAATACATCCTTCTTAGTTTATAGAATCCCTCTTCATTCTCTTAATTTTAACCCAGTGTTTTCGTTTGAGTCATCCCTTGTTTGGGAGAGAAAAAAATGAACTGAAAATTAATACAACAGAGTTGGGAAAAAATCAACTGAAAATTAATATAATACTGCCCTCTTAGTTTGTAGAATCATTTTTAATTTTCTAAATTTTAAGTATATGTTTTCGTTTGAGCCATTACAGTATTCTGGAAAAAGAATCAACAAAGAACTAATATAATACTGACTTCTTAGTTTGTAGAATCATTCATCATTTTCTTAATTTTAACCCAACGTCTTCGTTTTTACAGATCTGGTCTATCGACAGCACGTCTTCACATTTACCTCGAGTCTCTGCTGACAGAAGTTATCACGGAGTCGCCTGCAATGTCTGTAAGTCTTATTGACATTCACATGGGACAGGGAACTGACTTGTTGAGCAAGTTTATATATTGCTAGACAGATTAACCTGTAATTGTATGGTAGACAGGGGTAACTCTCCGTAACAACCATTTACAAATAAATTTTAAATTAAAAGAAAAGGGCGATTTTAAGTTAGTATAATGTGTTACAAACAGCTATCAAACCGTAAAGATATTTTTGTCGAAAAAAAAAATACTTTTCATTTTTTCAGAAACCAGATGGTTTTACACCTAAGATATTTAACTACTTTTCACTAGGGAATTTCACTTGTGCTTTTGTTTATTATACATTAGGGACTTTCATTTCATTATGTAATTTAGAAACTGATCACTGGCCTTCTCCTTTCTTAGCTGAACCAGTTGATTGGATACTTATTATTTAGATAAGTCTAAGCAATTCAGTGAAAAGAATTTACAGTCTATCTCCCACACATAATTTATACTCTGTACCTTATCATTTGTTTGTTAAGCCAATTAAGAGCTCCTTGTTGGGTGAGTCGGTAGAGCTGCGGACTGTCACTCGATGGACCGGAGTTCAATTCCCCGGCCGGCTGATGAAGAGTTAGAGGAATTTATTTCTGGTGATAGAAATTCATTTTCGCTATAATGTGTTCGATTCCACAATAAGCTGTAGGTCCTGCTGCTGGCAACCAATTGGTTCTTAGCCACGTAAAATAAGACTAACCTAGAGAGCTGTTAATCAGCCTCAGTGGTCTGGGTAAAACTAAGGTATACTTAACTTTAAACCACACTAGT
Source organism: Macrobrachium rosenbergii (assembly GCF_040412425.1). NCBI lineage: Eukaryota > Metazoa > Arthropoda > Malacostraca > Decapoda > Palaemonidae > Macrobrachium > Macrobrachium rosenbergii. Next base: position 52,072,601 of record NC_089795.1, read on the forward strand.
GCTATTGTTTTATCACGTTGCATTCTGTTACACCTCACCAATTTCTTAAACAAGATCTACGCTCTGTCTCCAACACAAGCTTCATTCCTCTTTCAGTTCAACGACTTACTGGCTAACGTCGGTGGGCACCTTGGATTATTCATAGGACTCTCTCTAGTGACGGTGGTAGAGCTGGCAGAGTTGGTCTTAGATCTTGTCCTGTGGGGAGGTCTCGCGTCGGGGAGAATTTGCAAACCGAAGTCTTCAGAGACGTCTTCGCCCGTCTCTTCTATCGGGATACTTCAGGGTATGATGCTTTTTGCTTTTATTTGTCTTTTTGCTGGCTATGCTGCTTCACAATTTGGCTTTCAATCATTTAAGTGCTTTTGTTATCATTTTGAATTAATTAGATGTAGCTAAGCTTGCATTTAATAGGATTCATTTGATACAAATAGTAATAAGTATATATATATATATATATATATATATATATATGTGTGTGTGTGTGTGTATATATACAGATACATACATAGACATATATATCATATATATATATATATATATATATATATATATATATATATATATATATATATACACATATAAATCGGTTCCCATGACAGTGATTGGTTGAATGAAACAAGGAAACTGTCATAGCCTAATCCATCATATTACCATTTGTATGAAAAGTCACTGAAATATAAGTCTGGTGGCCAGCAGCAAATGATAACTTTTGGGATAAACAGCAATGTATCTTTTAGCCAGAGAGAACCTTCTGTGTACCTGATTGCTCAGCCATGTGACAATTGTGGCAGACACAAAATAACGTAACAATACGCACCATTACCATAGACGTTGGTGATAACCCAATCTAACTGTTTCCTCTGTAAAGTAAATCTGGTGTTGAAGGCTGCAATTTTCATTTGTATTTACCTGCGAAGACTTACTCTTTCTTGTCCTTTTTATAAGCAGACGGCGTTCCTCCTCCAGCAGATTACAAGAAACCACCGTTCAAACAAGTCAACGACTATTACGATTGGTACGAGGAACTGCCCCCCGGCGGAGTCCTGAATTTCAAGAAGTTTGGTCTGAGAAAAACTCAGTAACATCGAGGACTGATAACTTCCTCAGCTCCTAATCTCCTCTGAGTCTGCTGAGCCTACAATAACCACTTGAAGTTAATACGAGATAACGTCTGGTGACATACGTGATAAGATGATACAAAAATACCACTGAAGAAAAAAAAGTGCGAGGATTTATTTTGTATCTCCATAGGATTTAGGGATTTTGCCGCGAATTAATTAAGTACCGAATTGAATGATGTTGAATAATTAGGCTTTACCTGCAAGTATATAGGGCGCGTTTTTTAATAGATTTGCATTGTTGAAGTCTGTTAAGATAATTATCATTGATTAACTGTCACCCATTTATTGATAAGCTCTGGGTACTGTAATATGCAATGAGACAACAAGGTCATGAAGTTAAGTGTAGCCGGTAAGTATAAATTTATTCGTCAATATAATGTAATTTATTAATTTATCTTACTGAGTTTGCTGACAGTGGATAAAACTCACGCACTAAAAGTTTTAGCTTAGTGTTGCGTGGTAAGAGAATTTCATTCATAAGGTACGTGTTTTTTTTTTCATTTTAACGGCAGATTAAAATTCAATGTACTAATATATTAACAAAACATAGAGTTCCTTTCAGAAGACAATACTAAAAGTTGACTTACTGTAAAACAGTCATCAGGTTTATGAAAGCTATTGGCAAATGACGTCAGATTCAAATGCCCCTTTGGCAATGCAAAAATCGAAAAAAACTATAATTTAAAAAAAAAGGAACAGCGTTAACAATGTCGTTCTTCTGCAGTATGAAAAAGGTCATTGAAGGAAAAACTGTCAGAAGTATGCGCATGCGCTGGTGTAAATGCGCGAACGCAAAGTAACACAAGTTACACAACGACTATCCGGGATCTGTTAGGCCAGGTCACTGAGCTGCCAGTCTCTCTCTCTCTCTCTCTCTCTCTCTCTCTCTCTCTCTCTCTGCGCCACTGTAGAAGTCTTGAATACCCAGGTCGAAGGTAATGCAATATTAAAATCTTCAAAGGTGATAGTTTCAGTGTCGTCAAGATTTTGCATCCAACAATTGGTGTGACCAACATAGGTAAGTTTCAGGAGGTAGCAAGGTCCCTGTCATAATTGCAATGTTACATATTATACAGGCCATAAACCTTCCCTCTAGAAAACGTACTTGAAAGTCATTCCATTGAATACACTGGGTTTCCTTTAAATGCCTTTCATTATTCCACTTTATAAGATAATGTAAAACTTTCTCGTAAGTGTGACAAACAAACATCCGATATGTTATTCCCCTAGGGCCTAGGTAATCATTTTAGAAAAATTAGTTGTTTCCTGATATCTGTTGTACATTCTAAAATTGTTTATCTGTCTTAGTTACATAAATTTCCTTTATCAGTGAAAATTTAATGCAGAAATTGCTGAGGGTGAAAATACAAATGCGTTTATCGGTGACATTGATCTTGCAAAATATCGCGTGACCGCGTAGACCTGTCAAGTTAACGAGAAAAATGGCGTCAAACCCATCTTAGTGGTAACCGTGTAATGAATAAAACGCATGTAATCATTCGATGCGTGAATGGACAAATAAAATACCACAAGGGAGGATAGTTGAAGGCATCGATGAAAGAGAGTCCACAGAGAAAGCGTGACGTTTTGGAAATGAGTTTTGAAAACGCCTTGAACTAGCAGTCTTTAAGAAGAAGTTTTACTTTATTAAAAAGCTACCAAAAAGTAACCTCTCTCTCTCTCTCTCTCTCATAACAATCTCTCTCTGTAAGACTGTAGGTTGTAGTCAAAAATTTAAAAAA
>NC_089795.1:52077966-52100466 GCF_040412425.1 Macrobrachium rosenbergii
GGGATTATGCAGAAGGAAATAAACTGTGATTATCAGTATGAAAAAAAAAATATTAAGCAAATCAAGGGTTTTCATTTTAAAATTAGTATTTAACAAAACCAAAAGCAATCATTTTTCTACTTGCTGTTAACGCCCAGTAATAAGTAATCTGGAAATGGTAATGACCTAAATTCTAACATAATAAAACGTAATTTGATACCAAATGACACCATAAGAAATGTATGTGAATTGTGACGTAAAGTGAGATCAATATCTTAGACAAAACTTTCCTCGCAATAAAATATATGATTTTCTTGGTCATTTCTTAAAATATATCTTTCAGTTTCCAGATTTATAGATGGAGGAACTTTGCCACTAGATTACTAACCTGACGGCTCGGCGGAAGAATGGAGGAGATTCTAATCTTGCAGATGGGAGGTAAGGAAACCTGCATTCAAAATCATGTGCCATTGCCTACCCAAAGTATTCAGCGAGCGTCCTTGACTGCGAATTATAAAGTTCATAGGAAGATCAAATACATCCCTCTCGTGGCCAGGTCGACCTTGTTCTGATACTCCGGATGCAGTTCAGATTTCGCTACGGACGTCAGAATTTCTTCATATTCTTTGCATTTGGATCTCATAATTTCTTTATCGATCACCTTTTCCTATAACTTGTCTCTTTCTCTGAAGGTTGATTTCCCTTTGGAGCCCTCTTGGTTTTATAGTCTGTTGACTCTGTCCGTAAGGGTTTTCAGCTGAGGATTTCAAGAAAGAAAGCAAGAGAGGTTGCAAAGTCTAAAGCATAAGCGAAGTCCAGGATTTTAACGAACATCTGAAATGAAACGACGGATTTTCTCGTGTTTGATGAGTGTTTAGTCTTAGTCACTCAGGTTATGAAGTCTTTTTCTCCCTTCGTGTTCATGTATTGAGTCTTTACATTGACCGAGCTTGTCGTGGTCAGTTAAGAGTGTTAAGGTCTCGTCACCATGAAAATTCAGTCAAGGACATTTGTTCAAAACATAATTTTTCTACATTAACAGAAATCCGTTTATTGTACAAAGCAAGCAGGCGATTTTCATAATTTCACATTAAAAATTCAATCAAGGATTTTTTTTTATAAAAACATGACATTTCCCCAACAACAGAAATCAGGTGATTTGCATAATTTTACCTTAAAAAATAATTCAAGGACTTTTGAGCAAAACATGACTGTTCCCCAAAAAACAGAAATCCAATTATTACATAAAACACGTGATTTTCATATTCTAATTAACTCATAAGTCCTATGTGCAGTTTGGATAAAGGCCTATGTAAAAAAAATTAACATAGGATTCATCCAAACTGCACAAAAGTGTGTGATTTATATACAATAATTAACTGAAGACTTCCATTTCCCGTTGTTATTCTACCCATTAATAACTACCTCCCTCACAAGGTACCATCGACAAGGACTACCCAAAAACTCGACAGGGGTACAACTTCGAGGTAGGGGACCCAGCGGTCCGTAGGATACTAGCCAGGCTCCGCCCTTCGAGGTCAATCCTAACGGCTTTCGACACTGTCTGCAGGAAGGACAGTCAGGATGTCACTGACGAAGACAGGTAAGATGGAGTTAAAGAGGAACAGGTGTGAAGTTTGGAAGCGAAAAGTATATTAATGTGGAAAAAATTATTCGGAGAAAATGTAAATTTGGGATGAAATGACAATTTTTATTAGCTAAAAAAACTATTCATGTGGTATATGTATGTATATATAATACACTATAGACAGTGATATATTTGATCAATCTGCTATCACTAGGTGTATGTAAATTATCTATCATTTTGATATTAAATTTTATATGTATGTGTTATTCTACACTATAGTGACTTTGACCAATATTAAACGATACTGAGACTTAATCTATCATGAATAAATATAATATATATATATATATTATTATATATATAGTAGAGTATATATATATATATATATATATATTGAGATTATATATTGTGTGAATGTGTGTATATGTGTGTGTGTATGTATATATATGTATATATATATGTGTATACATACAAACACACATACACACACACATATATATATATATACATACTGTATACGTAATTTCTTTCAGATCTGCTCTTGTCGAACGCATATCCTCAGCTACCCAGGGGAGGATAGTCGTAACCCACGGAACGGACACCATGTTGTTAACAGCTACTTTTTTGGCTAATAATTTTTTCACGAACGGGGAGATCAATAACAAAAACGATTATCACATTGGGTCACACGCCGGAAAAATTCAGGTAAGGAGAATCTTTTAAGAAGAATTGTGGAAGGATACACAAGTACGTACAATTATACGAAAAACATTTATACACACATAAACACATACAGACACACATTATATATATATATATATATATATATATATATATATATATATCTATATATATATATATATATATATATATATTATATATATGTGTGTGTAATTTATGAATTTCACTAATACAGCCCTAATTACTTATTAAATGAAGATGTTTCAGCATTATTTTAAGATTCATATTTCAGTTTTGTTTTTTGTTTGATTGCCATTTATATGATTTCATATCATATATCCATTTGTAACTTTCCATTTCAAGCAGTACTTCAGTTACATCCCACTATATCCATCAAGCATTTCCAACAAGGCTTTAATGAAAGTCTAATTGATCATCAGGACATAAAGTCTGAAAAATTGATTTAATATCTGGCATTTTTTTAATTTATTCCCATGACAAAACTAAACTTTAACATCTGGAAACAGTTCTTTTTTATTGCATTCTTTTTATATCTTTATATTTCTTCATGTCTTTCTTTATTGCTTTCTTCATTACCCTGAGAGACAGCGACGCTGACTTCAACGCAGGAGTGGCCAGGAGGAGTTCCGCTGCCGCTGCAGGAGTCTGGGTGACGATGAACGGATTTTGCTCCCGTGGGACAAAGTCGCACGGGACGACACGGGGCAGTCTGGTCCCCGCAGACCTCAGTTACCCATAACTGTGTGATTATTATGGGTATGTATGTAAATATATACATATATATATATATATATATATATATATATATATATATATATATATATATATATATATATATATATATATATACATATATATATATACTACGTATAACCAGTAAGAAGATCCTATTCTCTCTGACCCTGAGAAAGTACGATATTTAAGTGACTAGCAATTTCTTGTGTATAATAAATATTTCTTCAAGTGAGAGGTATTTCCGTTAACAAGGTCCTGTTAGACCGTAATTTCTTTAAAGACCGTTTTCCTGTTTGTTGTAATTTGTGAAATTCATGCTGTCAAGCCAAGCGCTGGGGCACTTCCGGCCATTCAGCTGAATCAGCGCTGAGACAGTTGAAAACAGGGAGTTGAGTGGTTGGATGGGAAAGATAGAGAGATCCAGATTTTTTAAGGGAAATGGGGTACAAGGTTCTAAAGGTGGAACTGAGAGAAACGTAATATTTGGAGAGCAAGATCACTGAAGACATGCTGGAATATAGGTAAGGAAAAGGCTGAAAAGTGGATGTAGCTAGGGGCCGAAGGGACGCTGCAAACACCCTGAAGTAATGTTTATAGTGCACCAGGTGAAGTGTACTGACGGCAGCAACCACCCATAAGGGTGATTTCACGCTATTAAAGATACGATTTTGACTTAACGTTTCATAAAGCGAAGAGAGGGATCATTTCAAGATTAGCGAACCCAACATTCATGTCAAGAAACAGCGAACCCAGTGATCCCTATGTAAAGCAAGCCAACCCTTCCGGTCCGAACTCAATTTCATGAGGGTAAGAATATCATGAAACAGTGATTCATCCACACTGTTTCGCCGTGTTTAGTACTAGCCTCTCAAAGTGGCGTTCAAATGTATTTCGCCTTTGTTTAGTACTAGTCACGGGACAAATGCATTTTGATTTATCCAGCCCACTGGAGGATCAAATGTCTACCGTGTTTAGCGAACCCGATTATTCCCAAGCAAAGAATAACGAACTCCAGTAATCTTTCTTAAAGAATAGAGAACCTTACAAGTGAGTGGGGGGACATGGTCCGAAGAGAGAGAAAGGGACTGTTATATTACGCATAGGAGTTTCCAAGTAAAAGCGGTTTACAAACTGTATCATTAATGAAGGGCGTTTGTTCAAAATTTTTGAGTTTTTCTGATTCCTGGAGAATTTTGTTTCATCATATTGTAGTACTTACACCAGCCTACATTTATCTGGAATATGTGAACAGTGGATTGGGCTTGGGTATGCCACAGAAATCCATGTTGCATGTATTTTTAGAAACAGCGAAGGACCGAGTATTCTTCTCAAGTAAAGAATAACGAACCCAGTAATAACTTACGTCCGTATTGTCATCAAAGAATAAAAGAGAACGCTGCAAATATTGCGAGGGGTTGCACTGAAATACACTAATCTGATATGGCATCGAATTAGAGAAACTAAACTGTCATATTACAACATAAAGAAGAGACACCTTAATCCAAGAAAACGAGCTTAAGCAACTTGTATTATCAGGAGTTAATGAAGATTAAACGTTTGTCTTCAAACCATTTTTTGAGTTTTATTGATGATCTTGCTTGAGAATTTTGTTTACTAGTTATTGTAATCAAATTGAAAGTCCTTTAATCACCAAGCTACGGCTGTTCCACTATTTATTGCCCAAGATTTGTCTTCTGGTCTGTATGGAAATGCTTTTACATGCTGAAAGGCTGGTGTTTTTCCCGGCAAGTGTTCGTGATTTTCCATTGTTCCTGTTATTCTTTTATTGAAAACCTTCTTTAGCCCTGTATGTGTAATTTACATAGCTTATGTGTCCCAGTTTCCAATTCATTTTTATATTTAATTTCGTGGTTTTTTAAGTATTTCAGCATATTTTTACTTGCCTAATTGAGAATATGTCTGAATTTTCATTTATAGATGTTCCTGATGATGTGACAAATGTCACGAAACGTAGGATTAAATTGTTACTGCACTTCTGCTTGTTTTCCTGCACCTACTCTTTTTACATATATATATATATATATATGTTGTTATATATATATATATTATATATATATATATATATAAAATTGTATACATATAAGTATATATATATATATATATATATATATATATATATATATATATATATATATATATATATATATATATATATATATATATACACACATTATATAATATATTATATACATGTAGATAGGGTATATAGATAGAATCTGCTGGTCACTTTTACCAGATATATCTGTAATGTTAATAACCACATTGCCCTTTTAGCTTCATGATTTCTTCGGAAACACTTGTCACTACTAAACCTAGAGTAGTGTGTGCGTGTGTGTGTGTGGTGAGTGTTTGTGTGTATGAGTTAAGCAATGTATTTTTACTCGAAAGTATACACTAAATTTAATAATATCCCAGAAAACATTTTGTAATTAAGTCATATAAACAGTCGAATAATTAAGACGTGTGGTAACTTTGACGAACACAGGGAATTTGAATATTTGGACCTTGGAATTCAACCCGTTGCAAAAATACAAAGGATTGAAAATATGAATAGATAACGAACTACAGAGAATGTGCAGGTTTTAAAAGAAACTATTTATTATCTATTAAATTATTAGTCCAAGAATACAACAATGGAGAATATGATAAAATATTCCTGTTCGTAAATTCGAAAAATGAGGTATTCTGATTAATATATCATCTATCATTTTTTCTGCATTTTTGAATTATTTCCGAAAATATAACTCGATATCGAACTCAAAAGAATGTATAGCTTTTAAAAGAACTATTTATCCATTGATATATTGGCCTAAGAATATAGGTATTTTGATAAATATATATTTATATATTTTTTCCTAACATTTTCGTATTCTGCGGGGATTATGTGCCAGCGAAAAATAGATTGCAAGCTATCAAATATATTACAGGAACCCTATCATTATCCATTAATTCTGACTAAAGGTAAAACTGGTAACAGATTGTAACACTGTAATGCACATCATGAACTATGTCCCTTGGTTTGCATTCACAGTATTCCTGCGACTAGATAATATATATCTAAGTAAGGCCGTTTTCATAAGGATAACGTGGCGTATTCTTTTCTTTCCTAGAAAACGTAAATACCGATCAGGCAGGCTGGAACGAAGAAAACTGAAAGCGCGTTATTCTTGTGAATATAAAGAATTGGTGGATTATTTTGTGGGTGTTAATTTGACAGTCATTCATCAAGCATCCGTATCTTTTCGTTCACATTTAGCTTTTATTGCTGCAGATATAAACACTGTATCTGAATAGAAAAAATATAAACAAGAAGGAAAAAGAAACTGGTGGAGAAGAAAGGATTATGTTTAATTAAATAAATGAACGAATAAAAAAAAATATATATATATATATACATATGTACATACATAAATACATATATATATAGATATAGATATACATATATATATATATATATATATATATATATATATATATATATATATATATATATATATATATATTTATATGTAAAAATGCAAAAGTGTCCATATATTCTTTTGTGTGCAATGACGACAGTCCGGGGTCAGACTCACACTATTGGGTTCTATATATATATATATATATATATATATATATATATATATATATATATATTACTGCCATATATATATATATATATATATATTATATATATATATATATATATATATATATATATATATATATATATATATATATAAAAAGAAGAATAAAGCTACCTTGGTCCAGGTATCGGAACAGGGTGTAATTTCTCTATGGTCGGGACTTACCGTCTCGACGTCTGTTCATTCAACGTCGTTTTTTACGGTGAAATAACATTCATTTGAATTCCTTATTCTGAAGAATAAGGCATTCAGAGACCTTATTATCGCAACATTAAGTGATACATTATTCTCCGATTTGACTTTTCCATGGTAAAAAAAATGTAATTTAGAATTACATTTTTATGACTCATAACATTAGGAAAGTCATGTCATTTTTACAGTTATGACTCATTAAGAAAATGTCATGACATTTTTACAGTTATGACTCATCTCATTCGGAAAATGTCATGTCATTTTAACATTAGTGACTCATCTCATTAGGAAAATGCCTTGTCATTTTAACATTAGTGACTCAAATCATTAGGAAAATGTCATGTCATTTTAACATTAGTGACTCATCTCATTAGGAAAATGTCATGTCATTTTAACATTAGTGACTCATCTCATTAGGAAAAAGTCATGTCATTTTTACATTCGATGTGCATGTCTCTTCTACTCTGTGAAATTTGGAGGTAATTTGAAGGCAATTGGGAAGTAAATGGGAGGTCATTCTTACCAAGTATATTTCAGGTAGAAAACTGCATATAAAATCCCGTCTCAGATCGCCAATATAATCATCCGCTAAAATACACGAATAAATCTATCTAATTGTGCACGGTGGATTGGACTTACTCACTACAGGAATCAATGAATTTCTTCAGTGCGTGACTGTACAGTATATGTAGCTTTGCATGCAAGCTTGTTTAGTCTCTACATCGAAATCCCAAATTTCTCCATCAACCAAACGGATTTCGGTGGATTCTTAACAATCCAACTTTATTCCTTCTTTCCTTCATACACAACATTTTATTTCTAGCTATCGCTACTTTAGCTCTCGTTGTTAAGAGAACGACTGATCCATGATAGGAAGAGATAAATAAAAATTATTAGCCATTTCCATGCCAGTCTTTCATTTGGTACCAGTACGAATTGATGTAGAGAAAAATTGTGAGCCAGTTTTTTTTTTTTTCGTTGGGTGAGGGATGGGTTCTATTGTTCATATGATAGACTGTTTTCCTTTGCTCAATTTGCAGCCACTTTGTCACACGACAGAGAATTTCGGGAAAGTTGTTATGCGAGTAAACACGGTTTCACCAAAACTCTATCAGGGAGCTTTGCTGTCTTGATCGTTTTGATGGAGTGGATATAGAAATAAGCTTTATTTTGAGCCGATGGTAAAATGAGCATTTATCATTAAAAATGCTAATCGTGTCTGTCAATCTGTCAATGTATTATGACAAATATATTCGTATACTTATCCAAAATGAACTTTAGCAAGCAGCACTTAACATTAGATCACTCATTCCTGAGTATTTAGACGCATTCAGTTGAAAGCTGAATTCCAAGACGTCGTTTTAACAGCAGAGATTTTTTAGTGCAACAACGAAGAGCAACTTCTTCCTTCAAAGTAAAGAACAGATTCTTAGACTCGAAAGAAGCAGGAGTCTCAGCAGGAGAAGAGACTACGAATCCTTGACTGTCCAGCAAGTAAAAGATAATCTTTCAACAGAGAAGTAAACACAGCAAAGTTGAAAATTCCGCTAGGATAGTCTGTGATGGACTATGAATTTTAGCACTGCACTGGGCGCTTTCGGCCAATCAGCATTGACTGCAGTGAAAAGAGGGATTGGAGTGGTTGGACGCAAGGGTCTCAAGATGGAACTGGGAGAAAACCCGCACTTGCAGTCAGAAGCATATGTCGAGAGGCTGGACAGCAAGATTGCAGAAAGGAAGCTGAAGTGGAGGTAAAGTAAAAGGCTAAAAATTGAGTGTAGCTAGGGGGCCAAAGGGACTCTACAAACACTCTTTGTTAGTGCCTACAGTGCACCATGTGAGGTGCAGTGATGGCACTAACCCCTTACCGGGCTTAGTCTGTGATAAGGTGAGATTTAACAACTCCAAATCTGTAATTCAAGTAAGAGAAATCAAGAAGAACCAGTTGCTTTTAATGCCACAAGAATCATTCAAAATACTACTGTGATATTTTATATGGAGAATTATTATTAGGGATATATATATATATATATATTATATATATATATATATATATATATATATATATATATATATATATATAAATATGTATGTATATATACATATATTATATATATCTTCATTTATATATATATATATATATATATATATATATATATATATATATATAGTACAGAATCACACTTGTGTTGCAAAAATTGTACAAGCACTCACTTCGAAACTCTGTGGTTAAACGCACTTCGTTTAACCTTTTAGTTGAGCAAACATCCGCTCTGAAGAAGCGTGCGCGATATGAAAACCATTTTCATGCTACAAGCTGTAGAGAAATTTCAAGTTTGGTGGAGTAAGGAAGTTACCCGGTTTCTATAATATCTTTAGTGTAACATTGCTAAGGTACTATAGTTGTGCATTTCAAAAGAATTCAAGTTGTATTTGTACCTCTTGGTACAAATTATCGTGGTATGGATTCAGAATTATCAAGAAAAATTCCAACGTGAATTTCTCCATTGATTCAAGGTGAAATTATGCTATTGCTGCTATATTATTATCTTTTCTTGTAATGTTTCATGAGAATTCTCGTGGATTTTGTAGCTCTTAACTGTAGCATAATTTTCATGGTATGGATTCAAAATTGTCTAGAAAAATTTCAGTATTGAGTTTCTCCACTGATTCAAGTGGAAATGATACTATTACTACTACAGATATATACATCATTATTTATAATTCTGTGACACCCACTTACTTTCCCTCTTATGTTAATGTCCTCTACAACAACTTAATTATTTATGATTCTGGGACACCCAGTTAATATCCCTTTTATGTTGATAGCCTAGATAAGGAACTGAATGAAATACAGTGGGTGCCTTTATTTTGCTACATATTGAACATATTCCCTTAAAACTCAACTGTGAAGTTCTTGTTTTGCTTTTTATATCAGAGGAATTCTTTCATGAGTGGGTCCTGTTCTCAGCTAGCACTCTGCTGGCCATGAGTTCGAATCGCTGACCGGCCAATGAAGAATTAAAGGGATTTATTTCTGGTGATAGAAATTCATTTTTCGCTATAATGTGGTTCGGATTCCACATAAGCTGTAGGTCCCGTTGCTAGGTAACCAATTGGTTCTTAGCCACGTAAAATAAATGTAATCCTTCCAGCCAGCCCTAAGAGAGTTGTTAATCAGCTCAGTGGCCTGATTAAACTAAGGTATACTTAACTTATATCTAGAGTTGTCAAATTAGAGAAGATTTCTTAGCATCGTAATTCAGAACAGGCACCTTGTCATAATGATTTTAGGTCAAATAATCTGTTTACTTTCCTTGTGTGCATATTCACATTAACAGACGAGCAAAGGCAGGTGTAACATACTGGAAGGGGTTAATTTTCAGGATTTTTGTTTTGTTTTTATTCGTTTCCCTTCTCTTGTTTTATGCAATCATATTGACAGACGAACAAATCTGGGTGTAACTTGCTGGAAGGAGGTAATTTAAAGGATTTTTTTTTTTCTACTCGAAAGCCAGTCACTTATCACCGACATCGCTGGTACTGTTCAGGTTTAATTTCCTGATCAGTAACCCCGAATGTCCTCTCTCAAAGCAGTATTTCCGAATGTCCTCTCCTGAAGCAGTATTCCCGAATGTCCTCTCTCGAAGCAGTATCCCCGAATGTCCTCTCTCGAAGCAGTATCCCGAATGTCCTCTCTCGAAGCAGTATCCCCGAAATGCCTATGGCAACCGCCTTTGTTATCCTCCCGTTTTCTGGTACATAAAACCACCTCATCGGCGGGCCGGCGGCGCTGATTTGCCGGCAGTTGCCACCTAGTTCGATCTGAGAGAAGACGTGTGGAGAGCGCTCCGCTGTGTAAGCTACGAATGGGCGATTAATCCAGGTTAGGTCAAGCTGTTTTCACCCTTGTTGTCCTTTGGTTTTAGGTTGACGTTATGCTCTTGTTGAATAAAACCGCGTGTATCAATATCTATTTCAATGTATTTATTCTTGTGTGTAACAGATTGTGTACAAGGAATAGACCAAACTTTTACCATAGCTGTCGTCTAACTTGTGGTCAGCCTCTTTCGACACTGTCTCATATAAAATCTACTGGAAGATGAAAATGTAAATGGAAAGCATCTCGAATAATTTTTCCTTATTCCTGAGAAGCTTGCCAGAAAAGAAAAAGAAGTCTATGCAAAGTCTTGATAAGAAGATAGTATCTGTCAACAATGCCATTGACTTCAATAGAAAACCATGACAGTGAACTCTAATTGAGAATAACTCTCAGATCTTATTAGCATAAAGTGCCAGTTGTGATACTTTAATACTGATATATATAGCTCGAAGAGTAGAGTCACGTGACCTAGGTGAATATAGACTCTCGGCAAAGCCCTTGTCATTCGATAAGGATAAGTTCTTTTATGGGAATAAGCAGTTGAAGATTTATAGACGGAAGTAATTTGTCGATAAGGAAAGATTATTCCGAGTCTAATGGTGGACTCTTGTAGACGTAATTAGACGGAGTGGGTCATGTAAAAATATATTTACCTCTTAGTAGACAAGGCCCAAAGCTAAGTGGCATTACGAAGCAAATTTATTAAGCGAAAATATCAGTTGATAAAGTACTATCATCAAATTTTAATATTTTTTTGTGTGTAACGCCAGTACCATATACTATTTATCCAATCCACGTTTAAACTTGCCATCGTCCAGCTTGGGCAGAAGCATTTCTTCCTGGTAACAGTTTTACGAGATCCATATTCCACTTTACACCTAAAAATAATTACTTCATGATAAACTGTCTAAAGTGTAAAGTAAAAGGAAAAGTTAGATAAAATATTTCCAGGATTTCAAATATTTATTCAAATATTTCCTCAGTTTTATATGATTACACCTTATTGTACAACGGACTCGCGAAAAATAGTTTTATCATCCTGTTTCTGCTTTTTTTCTGCAAGCATTGAAGTCGTACATCTGCTTCATTAATTATTTTTAATGATGGATAAGTGGAAAGTGATATACTGTAAGTTTACTAAAGCAGCCTCCAACTGGTCCTTAGGGTTAATTATCATAGCCTGATAAACCAACGGTCAGATCGAAGGAAGGATAATTCTGTCCATTTTAAATCTATACCAACAGTTTGTGTTGTTTCTAAGAATTGCTGAAGGTCTTTTGAGCTGCACCAAAATGCATTTTCTGTATAAATTACACTCTTTGTTAAAAAATTAAATTTACACAATTTCATTATTATATCTCGATATGAATTTTAATAAATCTTTCTTCAAAATTCCATATTTTCATTCTGTTTATCCAGAAATATCTCAGGTTAACAATTTTGCACGAACTCATCAAATACTGCAATTCAGTCTATTAAAACTAATTTAGATGAATTAATCCATTAGCTTCTGATGGTCCTTCACAGGTCATCATGCGCTTCGCCCTCCTGTTAAAATTCACCGTCATCTGCTGCTGGGTCAGCCGTCAGTCATGGGTCCTTTCCATAACAACAAAAGGGAGGTTCATCGTCACAGACGAGATGTACCAGAAGGCTATGCCCGCTGGGACCATCGACGGCTCCACGCAAATCTCCAAGGACAAGTATTACTCAAGTAAGGGTATTTCTGTGAGACGTCGACTTAAAGCTGATGTTTAGAGTTGTCTTTGATTTGAAAAAAGGTAAAAAAAAAAAAAAGTCTAGTTTAGTTTGCTGAAACGATTAGTACCCAAGAGCAAATCTTATCTAATCAGAAATGTGGTAGCTTTTTAGTTCGCGTTTTAGCTTTGGCTTAGATTAAGAACGTTATAGCGAACAGTAGACTGACTTACGTTTCCACAATGCCATTGATAGCCGGTTGTTCTGAGTAACTGTCAATCGATGTATCTGAACCAAAAGCCCAGGTTTGAATCCTGGCCGGGGAAGAAGCACTCATTAATTACAATTCCCTTTGGGTGTAAGTTAATCCCAAGGTATAGTGAATTCGGTATTAAATGATATGTGTGGCTTGATACATGTGAATAATACACCATGAATTATTATAAATTTCATATTAAAAGACGTTCATAATACACTCTTTTCACCTATACAAATCTGCTAAACTTTTGTTGGGCTATTTATAGTCTAACAAGAATGAGAAATTAAAAACAAGAACAGACTTTGACACCAGAATGAAGCTGAATGATTTAAGTCTATTGGTAGTATTAAAGTACAGTCAACTTCACTTTAGACATTTACAAAAAATAGTTGCTTCCACAATTGTTAGCTTGTATATGTATAGTGCTCCAAGGTCTGTGTCTGTTTCAATATGTTTTTATATTAAATCCCCGTTTTGTAGAAACAAATGAACTATGCAATCAGAAATGAACAGCAATGTTTTAGAAAGTAGCAATTTTACTCGTGAGCAAACTGACACTGTTCTGAACTATGCCTGCGGGTATTACATTTTGTCTAAAATTACGAGTAAAACTGAAATTATATATCTAAAAATTGCCCATTTCTGAGAGAATTTAATAGCAAAACTCGTACTTTATGGAGCATAAACTTTGACTGATTTATTTAATAAATATTATCAACTTTAGCTAAGGAAAGCTGGAATGGATTTTCAAATCCTTAACAAAAGAAAACTCGTCTAATGAACTACTTAAAATATAAGCAAAACAAGGTAGAACTAAGATATTTAAAATTGTTGATCATGCAATGTACTGCATAAATTACGCTCTTTAACAGAATATTGTTAATCATAGCATACCCCAAGTGATCAAAGACTGAAAAAAAGAAAGTCTTTTCAAGTCACGAATGAAAACTTCAACACTGAAACGTGTCAATAAAGAGCTACAGCATAGCAGCTAAAACTGATGCAACAGCAACAGTTAGCATTCCTCGCGAATGGCTGCTGTAGCTTCCAATTTACGTTCAAAGACGTAATAGCTTTATGTGGCAATATGTTACGAATTGGTTAACAAGAATAGACTCCGTCGTATGGTAGAAAATAGCACACGCCATTCATGGAAAAAAATGGCTCTTTTACGTGATAAGATACAATGCTTTCCCATTCAAAGAAAATGTACACTTACGTGGAATAATGGACTTCTTCCTCCTCCTGAGTTTACCGAGACTGACAGGATTTTGAAATATATTAAAGTATATTCTATGAGAATTTTCCGTGATTTGGATAAGACTAATTCAGAAAAATTCTGTTTTGTCGTCTATACGATTTTCACTTAGCGTTTGTGTGCTATTTATATTATTCAGTTAGTGTATGGTATGTTGATTATGTTATATATATATATATATATATATATATATATATATATATATATATATATATATATATATATATATATTATATATATATATACTGTATATATATATATGCATCTATGTATGTATCAGTCTCTAATAAATATTTATTTCAACAGCGACCAAAATAGATGCGATATTTGAATGTGGAAAACGCTGCTACTGGACAAATAATTGCTCATCGTTCCTCCTGGTCCCTGGGGAGTCAAAATGTGCTCTCACAACACTGAACAGATGCTCAGATAACGCAAATCTAATATTTGTTAGACCTGGTAGGTGGCTGTTTACTATTTAATTCCTGGTTCTTAGATCATAATGCTTTTCGTTCACGCGTTGTCAAGGCGCCGTGAAATTGTGGTTTTCGTGAGTTTATATTTATCTTTCATGTTATTTTTTCATTTCATGTTTCATGAGCGTTTTGTTCACTAGGAGATCTTTCTGCAATAGTCAGAATTACATTCCAAATACATTGGAAATTGAATCTCCCGTGTTATTCTAGTGAGACCGTAATGGTCCATAATGATTCGTTATCCTGTTCCTAGGATTAACGAGTCATATTGACCGTAATACCACTAAAACAGTGACGTTAAAAATGTTAGAATGTATGCAGTGTCCCTTGCAGTGCAAAAGTTTACATTTAATTTACAAAGTGGCAGATTTTTTCAGGTGGTTCCTGGTGGTCAAGAATAAAAAGGGTCATTTCCATGTGAAAATTTGGGAATTAGGACACAAGATGGTTTAGTGTAGAAATTGAATTTTTTGTTTTTTATTTTTATTTTTGTAAAGCGTCCAGATCAATTAACTGATATTCCAAGGCAGTCATCCTAAAAGATGGATGCCTGGGAATACGTGGAGTATCTGTTCTGTATTTTCTGCTTTCTTCCATTTTTTTTATTATCTTATGAAAAATATTAGTAAATCAGAAATACATTCTATTATCATTCAGATTATAATGTGATTTTCCCCATTGTAAACAGATTGATCTAAGGCTGGTCACTGGCTGTAGAAACCTAAAAGTACATGACCGTTGATGTTTATATTCACGTTATCTCTCTTTGTAGAATTCGACTACCATGAATTGCTGCCTCAGGACAAAACGGACGCTCCGGCGACGTGTTACGGGACCTGCATTGTACAGAACCAGGGCAACTGCAGCAAGTGCGGACGTCGAGACTGTTTCGGAGAGAAGTGCGACGACTGCTGGAAACACTGCTGGGACTTGCCGAACGGGCACGAAGGTGGAATCGAACTCTGGAATGAAAACCTGAGTGGTCGGGAATGGAGGACATGCAACGGCACCTGGGAACGACTGTGGACCTCACAATCCCCCAAAACGTACCAGTGGACACCTTCCTATCATCTCCAGCTCAAGATGAACATCACCTACGCTACTGGCGAGGAAAACATCACGGAATGCGACTTAGTGGTCATGAAAGGCAATTTGCTCAGCGTCGGCTCGTGTTCAGGAGACTCGAGAAATTTGTGGGAAGCGCCCTTTACCGATCGCAAGATGCGCTGGATAGCTAACTCGACTTGCCGTGGGTTTTGGTATCCTGCAAGCATGACGACTTGCTACCCTGACGGCGGCGGGAACGGTGGAGGCTACGCTTGGGAAACGGATGACGAAGTGCTGAATGTGGGCAAGATTACAAGCATCGTTTTTTGGATGACGAAAGTCTGAAAAAGTTGAGATTTCTGTTTCTTGTCTTTGTGGATTTTGACCTAGATCGTTGTAGAGGACTTTCTGATGATTCTCTAGATGCAGCTGTGCGAAGTGAAAATGAATTTAGATGAAGGGATCAAGGTTTTATCACAGCATTACAAATGCACAAACTCAAATGCACCGTGATTGCATTCTTTATCATGAATTATGGATGCATGGGCGAAAGAAACAGATTTTCCCACTAAATCAAATAATGTCAGACAAATAAGTATTAATTCAGTAATGTCAAGCAGCTTACTGAGCTCAAAAGCTCAGAAATAAGATTACTGTCAATAAACAGCTTTTTTGTGTAGGAAAGTTTCAGGTGGAAAATTAAATTGTTTAGAAAGGATAAGGGAAGCTCATCATTTGTACATGGACAGGAGTTTCACCTTCTCATCAGTACCTGTATAAAACACTACGCGTTATTTTATAGTTTCTGAGGTTCCTTTGCCAACAATTCGGCCATTCAAACCCTACTCCTCTGGGTCATCTTCTTGGGGGAAAGTAGTGGTACATTCGACGGTGTTTACAGTCATATCAGATTTCCTGTTCATTATTTTATCGTAAGCCTCTCTGGCACGTATTTTATACTACATTTTACTTTTTTTTTAATATTTCATCTTCATTAAGGCCTTGTTTATGTGAAATGCAGGTTTAGTGATAAATACATGGCATAGGAATTTAGGAAAAATTTATGATGTCCGCTGACAAAAATGTATTATTCATAATGAAAATTGTTCGTAATCATGTAAGAAAAATTTAGAACATCAAGAGACTTTAATACACTATTCTGTCTGAAGCATTTGTAACTCTGCCTGTTACTGATTACTGTATACTGAATAGTGTTTTCAGAAATAAAGTGACGAATCTGTGGTAATTTTATCACTATATTAAGAAACAATTCACGAAATGAGGGTACAGCAGCATAGTGATTATAGTGTTTTATAATGAACAGGAATAATGTTAATGAATACAGGCAAAACCTCGGTACCGAGTAATGATATTTGACCCCCCACAAATATAATGAGTCTATTAAGTGACTTAGGTACATTATAAGTACATTATAACAAGAGACTTTTTATACGGCAGAATTATGAAGGATAAACGGCAACATTATAGATTTTGGTAAACATTTGTTTACAAGGGAAAGAGCCTAAATGGTCTCTCGTAATTGGGGAGGCATGTGAATGCCTCTCGTGAACAAATGTTATAAACTCATTCCTTTGACGTAGAATATGGTTGTTATTCGCCTTTATTGTCCAGTTCCTTAATAGCTTTTTGTGAGTTAATCTCTCTCTCTCTCTCTCTCTCTCTCTCTCTCTCTTTGGCGACACGCTTGTGTTATGATGCACTGGTGACACTTCTGAGTTAAAGTTATTTAAAAAAATGTTTGGGGGGTACTTCCTACTGTCGAAATCTTATTTTGCATTGATGAAATTCTTGCTTCTTGTTTTTTTTCGTAACCTTACGTGTTGTGTTTTTTAAGTCTTGTATCTTTTTCTTTCGTCTGTTGTTTTTTTCTGTAGATTTTAGTTTCGCATCTTACTTTTTGTAAAATTAATTTTCAATGTAGCGTCTTATGTTTTAATCTCGCATCTTGTTTCTTTTATCTTTTTTTATTTAATCTTCAGTCTTGCGTTTTGCCTTAATCACATAAAGTTACGTTAATTTGACTGGGCAATCGATTGCTCGCTGCCAAAGAACTGGTACTGAGTCACATTAATTCAACTTCAGTTTCACTGGCCAATCGACCGCTCGCTGCAGTTTCACTGGCCAATCGACCGCTCGCTGCTATAGAACTGGTACTTAGTCAAATAAATTCTCCCATAATTTTACCAGGTAATCGACTCCTGTAAAACTTTAAACTATTCGACCTATCGTACATGTTATCAATGATTAACCTCGGTACTTTATGAAATGGTAAGGCTTTAGTTCCAATTGATTTCTTTACGCAGAAAAAAGAAGGAAGAAACTCTACACCTTTTTACGGGTACGGAATTTAAAACTTATACTATAAAAAAAAACGTTATATTTTTATAGAGAATCTTCGCCAGAGACGTTCAAATTAGTGCGTTTTTTTTCTTTTTTGTGGAATATCACCATCCAAATTCTGTCGAGGGAACCCGATGTCAACCGTTCCATTACCAGACGCATATTATTCATTAAAAAATTTCAAATGTGTGGAACATTGTCCCATCTTGTTGTTTATGTATATGTGTATTAATCTTCTGATTAACAGTGTACGAGTATGATTTGTAATTGTTTTATTTTCATCTGTGTAGTGCTCTCTTTCTTTTAGCATATTTTACATATGGAGGTTCTCGTTTTCTTGTGGTTGTTCATGAATAATAATAATAATAATAATAATAATAATAATAATAATAATAATACTTAATCAACACTTGTTTTGAAACTTTTAGCTTTTATTGTTTGGTGAACCCCCTTTCCAAGTATATGGAATGGTTATTAAATAATATCAATTAGTTCTATGTAGAATGATATTGTAGTTGGTTACGTGTCAAGTTTGCGTTGTCATTCAAACTGTATTGTAAATCATATGAAATGGCATTCAAATGATTTACATTATCAGCAAGAGGACAAGTCGGAAATAAAGTAATCATTATCATTTATCTGGGTATATTTTTGAAGACACTCCTGTCACTTATCATTTGTGCCGTCTATAGTAGTGATGTTTACATTAAGGGAGAGAGGGGTGCGATTTGGCGAAGTGTCCTGAAAACCTAGTTATGCTTACATTCAGGGAGAGAGAGGTCCGATTTAGCGAATTTTTCTGAAAACCTAGCTATGTTTACCTCACTAGGGGGTTAGTGTCGACAGTGCACCTCACGTGTACACTATAGGCACTACTTAAGGTTTTTTGCAGCTTCCCTTTGGCCTCTAGCTGCAACCTCTTTCATTCCCTTTTTTGTACCTCCGTTCATATTCTTTCTCTGTTCCATCTGACTTTCCACCCTCTCATAACAATTGTTTCATAGTGCAACTGTAAGGTTTTCCTCCTGTTGCACCTTTCAAACCTTCTCACTGTCAATTTCCCTCTAATCGCTGAATAACCTCATAGGCCCCAGCGCTTGGCCTTTGGCCTAAATTCAATATTTCAATTCCTATCTATGTTTACATTAAGGGAGAGGGGGTTGTGATTTAGCGAAGTGTCCATGAAACCTGTTAATTCGAAACCACCAGTTTACTTCACCGGTCCCTTTAAACGTCAGTTTCCCTGAGGGTCTTGGCCAGTGCACTCGTGCGTGAAATATCTAAACAGTTTCGTTCGGTAGAAACCAGAACAAAATTTATTTTTAAGAGAAAATTCAACTTAAGTCGCCATGCTGGCCAAATGCTGAGCGCCTCTGCTTGGCGCATCAGTCTCTTGTTAGTATAATCTAGTGGGGACAACAGATGACGTCACAATCCTACAGCGCAGTCTGACGCACTACCCAACAGCGTAGCTTCAGCTGTGAAAGGTATTTGTTTTCAGACCGCCGCTCCTGCGTGGTCTGGCGTTATTAATTGCTGTTATAACAGATTAGCCTAGTGCTAAAGTAAATGTAACTACGTACGCTCACCTTCCCAACGTCCGCCAACTTGTGCAAAATAGCATTAAGAGAAAATCAAAGAACATGTGAATCCTTTCCAAGTCACGCAAAAGTTAATTGGTACAAACAAGGTAAACTGACTAAACTACAGTATTCTCCGTGTTCGCACTTTCCAAACGATCGCAGTTTTAGCGAAAAGTGAGTCTAATGATTGAGGTAGTGAACAATTAGAAGATAATCGTACAAATGCAGGGTTTTGTTCATGAAAATCTTGGCTAACATTTTAGCTCGACTAAGAGAAACAGTTTAGACAGTCAATCAACTCGACTTCTATATTTTGGCTGAGGAGAGAATTGTGTTTTTAGAAGCAATACGTTTCTTTCTTGATACTTTATGGTTAGATTTGAGTTAAAAGGCAAAGAGTGTTTTCGATATCATGAAATCCATAATACTATATATCTGGGGCCAACAGGAGTTTGTATAAACTTGCAAAGTTGATTGTCACTCTGCCTGTTATTATAAATGAAACTACAAAAAAATATCAAAAAGTTTTCTGCTTTGTAAAGAACCAAAACCGACTGCAGAATAACACAAGAGTGGGAAAAAATGACCCTTCTTAGCCATGGTGTTAGCAAGAAAAACAAGTTAAGATTAAACACTCGCTAATGAAACGCACATGAAGCAACAGAAGAGAGTATGGTAAAAATTAGAATGTAGAACTCGGCTGTGAATAAAACCCAGGAGGAGAAAGGAGAAGGGAGAAGAAATTACAAATCAGGAGAAAGGTAAGTAATGAGTTTTCCATTGTCTGATTTATTTCACATTTTGAAGTCGCTTGTTTTTTGTTTAATTTCATTATAGCATTAAGCCATTGTTTTTTCGGTGTTTGTGGTCGGGGAATTTGCAAATTTTTAACTTTATACTTATAACTTATGTTGCAGTCCGGGAAAGTAGTATATATATATATATATATATATATATATATATATATATATATATATATATATATATATATATTATATTAATGTGTGTGTGTGTACTTGTAACAACTCATTTTCTTTTTTATATATAAACTTAGAGTAAACTGATTTTTTAAAAATTCAAATAGTGTCGTATTAGATGTTTAATTACTTGTACTCGATAACTCCGTACAAGAAACTCGTGATATATGAACCCTAGATACGGCTTTTTTCACTTTATTATGAATCCAGAGATAACTATGTTTAGGGTGAGGAGGTGGGGTGCTGTTGGCCGGGCGTGGTGGGGGGTTAGCTTGTCGCTTGAGGGGATGAGTTGTATAGAGATCAGTGACCCATTTTGGAGTTTGAATTACATAAAAATCTTTTTTTAATTTCAAATTGGAAATATATATATATATATATATATATATATATATATATATATATATATATATATATATATATATATATATACGATGTTTTTGATAATGTAAATATATTGGAGAATGTATTTTTGAGTCAAATATCATGAAAGCAATTTCATTTTCATTTCCTTATTTTTAGTCGGTAGCTGTCTTCGTCAAGGAAGACTTAGCAAACCTGTTTAAACAAGATGTACTCGCATTAAAAAAACAGGTGTAGATCTTATATAGAATTCAGGAAAACTGTTTATATTGAATTCAAGAATACTATAATTACTCGAGATAGCAAAATCAGCAACACTTTATTGATCACAGTTTCATTGTTTTTTTTTTTTTTCAGATGAAATTTCAATCTTTCTGACGTAATATAACTCAAATGAAGAGGCTTTTTTTAGCTATGTGATCAATGGTAATGTAATAATAAGGTAGTGTTGTCAGTTATTTGGAATTGGCAATCACGATAAGGAGCAACAAGTTTTAAGCTAGGGGTCCATTAAATCGGGATATGGTATCGTTTTCTATGTAGACAGTATATGCTAAGAGAAAATATGCTTCACCTTATTATTATGGGTCACCATGTTAAATGGATGTTACCCCATTCGCTGAATTGGGACCCTCGCAACTAACATTTTGATTTATGTTCAGGTGTTAAATTACATTTTATAGGCAATTATGTATAGATAAAAAACTCAGAGCAAAAATAATTATTTAGTCAAATGACCTATGACCCGAGAGCCTTTTTTTTTTGTTATAAATAAGATAAAAATCACTTGTATTTTTCTGTTTCTTTAAACGACAAGATAAAAATAGCTATATTGATTGTCGAAACTTACTTGCGAAAAGAAAATAAAAAATAAAAAAGGGAGACACAATTCCATAAGAGTTATAAAAAAGCTAATACTATGGAATGCTTAGAACAGCCTTATAAGCGACTTTCTTTCAACCGATGACTAAATATATACAGAGCTGAGAAAAAAAGTTTTAAAATCAGCATATTTTCAGATATAGAAGGCTTTCTCGCAATATAAGATAATTTCATAAATAGATGTCACGAGCTAGTTTTATGTAATGTCTACATGACGTCACGTCATGATATGACGATGAAAAGCAACAAAAGCCGATTTGCGTTCTGAGGGCAGATTCCAAATAGGCTATCAATAATTATTTATATATTTTTGTATATATATGTTACACACACACACACACACACACACACACATATATATACATATATATATATATATATATATATATATATATATATATATATATATATAGAATCTAAAATTCTATGCATACTTCTTTGACTTCTGAGGGCAGATTAATACAATGATACAAATAATTATATATATATATATATATATATATATATATATATTTGTATATATATATATATATATATATTATATATATATATGTATATATAGTTATACATATATATATGAATTATATATATATATATATATATATATATATATATATATATATATATAGAATCTACTGGTTGCTTTTACCAGATACGTATGTAATTGTAATAGCCACAATGCCGTCTTAAATACTCGAATTCTCCGTGCTTTTGGGTACGCTTGTCTCTACAAGTACAAGATATACGAAGCAATTATGATTTCCGATAGCGGGGAACGAACCCGCATCCCATAATCAGAACGAGATCACGTTGCCGACCTGACCACGAGAAGTATTAAAAGTCTATTGCAGCTCGTAGTGCCAAGCGTAT